>NC_045436.1:43339268-43350091 GCF_002776525.5 Piliocolobus tephrosceles | reverse complement strand
AAGGAAGAAAGAGAGAGAAAGGAAGGAAGGAAGGAAGGAAGGAAGGAAGGAAGGAAGGAAGGAAGGAAGGAAGGAAGGAAGGAAGGAAGGAAAGCCAAGCAGGGAAGGGTTTTAAAGAAAGGGAATGATTAAAAGTGACACAAATGCCTCTGATAATGAAGGAAGATGAGAACTAAGAAAAAACCATTAGCTTGTCAACATGGATATCACTGTTAATCTTTGAGTGCATACAAGCCTCTTGAACTTGCTTCAGGAAATGCTAGGAGAAGTACAGGCAGAAAATGTAGCCCACCATTGTGAAGATTTTTGCTATGATAGGGAGCAGAGAAATCAGGTAGTACCACCTAGAAGGGCATGTGCAGTCAAGTTAAGAGTTTGGGTTTTTTAATTTAATTTTATTTTAGAGACAGGATCTCACTCTGTTGCCCAGGCTAGAATGCAGTGGCACCATCATGGCTAACTGCAGCCTCCGCCTCCCAGGCTCAAGCAATCCCCCCACTCAGCCTCCTGAGTAGCTGGGACTGCAGGCACAAGCCGCCATGCCTGGCTAATTTTTAAAAATTTGTTATACAGACAGGGTCTCCCAATGTTGCTCAGGCTGGTCTTGAACTCCTAAAATCAAGCGATTCTCCCACCTTGGCTTCCCAAAGTGCTGGGATTACAGGTATGAGCCACTGTGCCTGGCAGGGGTTTATTTTTAAAGACCAAAATGATCCAGTCAGAGAGGAAACTATGATACAGATAAGACACATAACTTCCAGAAAGATGCTCTTAGAAGATAAGATCCATTTTATAGGTGGAATTATCTTTAGATAGGAACAAAGATTATCTATTTAATGTAATAGAAGGGAAGACAAGATGCAGGGCATAGAGGAAAGTGTGTGTATTTGGTGATGGAAGCTTGAGGAAGTTCCTTCTAATTATCTCTATTTTCTTAGTAAAATGAAGAGCAAAGTCGTTATAGTGAGAATAAATGGCAAAGCGCTGTAGGTTCGAAGAGAAAAGAAGGGTATAAAATAGTTGTTTAGGAGAATAAGAGATGAAAGTGAATATTCAAAGGCAGCGAAATTCCCTGGCAACAGTGAAGGCCCACTTGAGGTTGACAATTAGGAATTGAAGTAAATCTGTTAGCGTAACTGTTTTTTTTTTTCAGCCATTTTCAACAGATCAGAAACAAGAGGGAATAGGTGGAAGCTGGGATTTAACTAAGAAAAAGTAAATTTGATGGTGGAAGAGAAGGACAAGGGAATTGGGATTATATAAGGTAATGGTTATCATGTTGGACTATTGAATCTTAATTGAGGATAGAGGTAAATGCAGATATAAGAAAGTGAGAAATAGATGCTAAGGTCAATAGATACATGTTCATTGTGTGACTTGAAAATGATCAGAATAAGATGGAGACGTGAGGTAGTGGTGGGAGTATTTGACATCTGAAATTGACATTATGAAAGGGGGTGCAGTGATTGATAATAGTAAGGTCTAGAGTGCAACCATAAAAGCAGGTAGCTGGAGTGATGCAGAGGACAAGATGATGGCAGGAGAGAACACCAAGAGCCTGAGAAGCTAGATTATTGTTAGGATCTTTTCAATGATAATGAAGTCACCAAGAATTAGGAGAAGAATGCTGTTGGGGAGATGACAGTGGGTAGGGCATGAGAATCTTCAAGGAATAATGCAAAGTGACTACGAAGTCTGTAGATGATTGGACATATGGAGAAGTGAGGTGACCCATGACTGAACTTCAGAGGAAGCAAAGATGTTTAGGGAGAAAGAAAGGAGGATAAGCTGAAACTGGCAGTGACTATTCATAGCTGCAAAAAGATCAGGTTTCATTTAGAATAGAGAGACGAAGGTGATGTAGAGACTACTTCAAGGCTATAGGAAATTTTGCTAATGACCCACAGTGAACTCCAAGGAACGCGCTGAAAGAGTGTATTGTGGGAAAGGGTGTGAGATTGGTTCATGGACAGAGCTGTACAAGAATGTGATTTACAACAATGAGTGGTGAATTGGGGCTTCTTTCGGTGACTAAGATGGCCTGAGTGTATATAGTTTTCACTTGCTGAAAAATTTCCAAGATAATTTATTGGGTTTTGATTATAGAATAAATGGGAGAACATGGATTGTGAATATGCTAAAGCAGTTTTAGTAGTTTATCGCCATGACCAGTAGATGGTATTGTTGGCCCAAGATAGTTTGGTTGCTGTTTACTGTTCAGCACAGAGTGGAAAAGGGAAGGAAAGGAGGTTACAGGTGGACTATGAGAGAAGGCAGTGTGTCTTCCACTTGGTAAAATGTAAAGGATACTGGTAGACTTAGGAGATATCCTTATCTGAACTAGTCACTCTTACACAAAATTAATGTTTGATAGAATGGACAAACAAGCATGAATTGTTAGAAAGGACTGGGACTTTTAACAAATCTTGAGCATAGAGTTATAGAAATATATAAAGTGCAAATAACAGATTTTAAAAGCACATAGATATATCTAAAAGGAAAAAATCAGTATGTCAAAGAGATATCTGTACTCCCATGGTAGTTGCAGTACTATTCACAATAGCCAAGATATGGAATCAACCTAACTGTGCATCAGAGGATGAATGGATAAAGAAACTGTGGTATATATACACAGTAGAATATTATTCAGCCTTAAAAAAGAGTGAAATCCTGTCATTTGCAGTAACGTGGATGAAATTGGAGGACATTGTGTTAAGTGAAATAAGCCAGGCACAGAGAGACAACTATCTCATGTTCTGATTCATACATAGGAACTTAAAAAACGTAGATCTCATGGAGGGAGAGAGTAGAATGGCAGTTATCAGAGTTGGGGAAGGGTAAGTGGGAGGATGAGGATGGAGAAAGGTTGGTAAATGTGTACAAAAATACAGTCAGATAGAAGAAATATGTTCTAGTGTTCAATAGCACAGTAGGGTGACTAGAGTTAATAATATTTTGTATATTTCAAAATAGCTAGACCAGAAGATTTGGAATGTTTCCAACAGAAAGAAATGATAAATGTTTAAAGTGATGAGTATCCCAATTACCTTGATTTGATCATTACACATTGTATGCATGTATCAAAATATCACATGCATCCCATAAAGTGTACACTTATTGTATCATAAAAAGCACACACAGAGAAACAGAAGAAAACTACAAGAACTTGCAACTCACTTGAGACAGTTCAGGATGCCGAACCAATGAGATTTCTCTTGTTTTGCCTTTGGGAAAACCATGTGTGCTAACTCTGGGAGACAAATGCATGAGGAGTCACTGGCTGAGTTCTGATATTGATCTGAAAGCACATACTCTGAAAAAGGCAAATTTAGTTTTTGTTATAAAAACAAACAAGCACATAAAAACCTACACTCTCTCTTCTCTCTTCTCCTGCTTGCTTTGGGAATTCAGAACACAGAGCTTCGAAAGCCAGAGGCACTGTGACTTCCTTTTCAGAAAAAGGAGAGGCTGAAAGAGGCTGATGCTGGGCAGAGTCTATGAGCTTTGCATATTCATATCCCTCAGTTGTTCAACATTAGAAAATTCAGGTAATGAGCATGTGAACACTCCAGCAGCCTTTGTATGGCTTGGGGGTTTTCTATTCTCATGTTCTCTGTATAGAATTGACTGTGTCAAATCAGGAGGTCCCTACCCCCACGCCCAGATTGAATCAGCACTTGAACATTGAAGTTTTTAACATCACCCTCAAGATTTTTAAGGGCTTGTCAAAAGAATCTTCATAGTCTCTAGCCATGAATAAAAATGAATTCAGATATCATCCCTATCTCACATTTTATTTCATGTGATTAATTTAATTCATTGAGTTAAATGATATGGGCTGTTAAGTGGTTGCTGGTAATAAGCAGAATTTTTAAATTATTTTTAGGAAAACATACCAACTCTATTCTGACATACTAGTTTTACATAAATGGTTGAAACTTTTTCTTAATGTTAGCACAGTTACACCTTGATTAAACAATCCTCTAGGGTAGGGATGTCCAATCTTTTGGCTTCCCTGGGCCACACTGGAAGAAGAAGAATTGTCCTGGGCTACATGCAGAATACGCTAACACTAATGATAGCTGATGAGCCAGAAAAAAGTGGCAAAAAAATCTCAAAATGTTTTAAGAAAGTTTATGAATTTGTGTTGAACTGCATTCAAAGCTGTCCTGAGTCATGGGTTGGACAAGGTTGATCTAGGGTCAAAAATGATATCAGACACATTAAGAAAAAAATCTGCAACTATCACATGAAGTTGATCTGTTTGGTATTTATTTGAAGATTCAAAGTACCTTATGATCATCTCTGCCCACATCTCCTATTTGGCTAAATACAGTTGAAAGTTAATACTAGCCCTGGAAAAACTTAATGTTTTTAAAGTTTCTTTTGGACACATAGCCCTGGCTAGATATCTGAGTGCCAGGTTATTATTTTAAAATTTGTAAATGATTCAAAGGCTAGAGTTTATAAGCTTAACCTGAGAAACTTTCCAGTGAGAATTGCTATTTCTTATCTTCATTGAGAATTTTTTTTTTTAAAAAAAGAAAGACCAGAAATCTCTACTTCTTCAGCTATTAGGGTAGACAGTAGGCCTTGAGCTTCTTCTTACTTAAGGGTGATTCATTCTAGAGTAACAAATGACAGAAATCTTCAGCATTCTGTTATAATAAGACTTTTTCTCTCTGAGCAACTTATTGTTTTCAAAGGCTGCTTTTAGGTGACAGTGGCTCCCACTGCCAACCAAAGGCACCCCTAATTCTTAGCAGCTGTTCCTATAACAGCTTCTGTTTGGAAGCCACTCAGAGCAGTGTTTATCACAGTGTGCAAAATCATCTGTGATACTTACGAAAAATTCCTGGACCTCACCCCAAACCTAATGAATTAGAATCTCTAGGGTGGGTTGAAAATCTGCATTTTACAAGTTCAGAGTTGAATTCTGCTTGCACCTCTTATTGTCTGCTAGTGTGTAGCTGTGCTCCTAAAAGAGCTTTTAAACAGAACTACTTTAAATGTTCACAGAGTTGCACCGGAGCGGGAGAACAGCATGAAATCCCATTATGTCACAATCCTAGTTATTTGTTTGAGAAATCGTGAACAGGCTCAGCAGAGACATTTTTTTGATGACCAAGTGTGTCTTTTACTACTTCCTCAAAAACCCTACCCACAACCCTCTTTACCCCTCTTATTCTCAGCATGTTACCTTGCAACCTACCTCATCAAGAAAATAGAGGTGATCATCAGTAGTGCTTCTCTATGATCACTGCATTTCTGGATTTCCTGAAAATCTTTCCTGGCATCCATTTTATCAATAATTGTGTGAGCTTCTAACTCCTTGGAATAATTCATTTCTGCTTGAAATTTCTGTATTATTTTCACTGATACAGGCTGCTTCCAATTCTTTTTATTACAATGATAAAAAACAATTTAAAGACTCAATCTAGACTTGATGTCCAAAAATGTGTTTTCCAGAATCACATATTTGTTACTTGACACATTAATTGGATATATATATAATAAGCATCTTAGTCTAAACATAGTCAAAATTGATTTTTCCTCCCAGGTCACCTTTTCCTGCAACCTTTACCAGCTCTATTTAAGATATCACCTTTCTCCACTTGCTCAGGCCAATCACTTTGGTGGCATCTTTAACTCTCTTACTTTTCTCATAACCCACATTCAGTCTATCTGCAAAATCTGGCAGCTCTACCTTTAAAATATATCTAGAAGGAGACCACTTCTCACCATCTGCTCTATTCCTTCTCTGGCCCAAGCCACTCAGCTCCCATCTAGATTAGTGTACTAGCCTTGCTCTCTTCTGCCTGCACCCTCTGCAATCTATTCTCAGCACAATAGCCAGAGTCATCCTGAAAACCTTAAGGCAAGTAATGTCATTTATCTTCTCAAAACCTTCCAGTGGCTTCTTCCTTACTAAGGCTAAAAGACAAGTTGATAACTCTTGCCTTTAAGTTCCTATATGATCTGGCCTCTTTACCTCTCTAACTTTCATCACTTAACTCTCTCTCTTGTTCTCTCTGCACCAGTCACACTGGCTTCCTTCCTAGTCCTAGAATATGCAATTTATGCTGACAACTTCTTTGCTTCCTCACTTTGCTATCCTCCCTTTCCTTCAAAAAGTGTCTTCTTTTTGAGGCATTGCCTGGCCACCTTACTTGAAATTCCAATTTCTTCAACCCCTGATATCTTATATATGCCTACTTTACTTTTTCTTTTTGGCACTTGAGATTATTGTCCATTCCATATATTTTAATTATTTGCATATTTATTCAGTCTCCCCTTCCAGAAGATCCAGGAACACTGGATATTTGTTTTGTTTAATACTATGCCCCCAGCACCTAGGATAATGTCTGATGTGCAATAGGTGCTCAATATGTATTTGGAGATATTAAGTGATTCTTTTGGAAATGTTAACAGAGATAATTTCTATTGAAGTTGGTGCTGGTTTCTGGGGAAAACATCATGAAAGCAAGAGAATAAAAGTATTTCCTGCATTTACAGCATTTGGATGATTTACTTCAATTAAGAAATATCTATTGAGGGCATGGGTTGCTGGGATATAGAGTGATGAATAGATAAAATCATGCTTTCATAAAGCTAAATGTTAGAGTGAAACTAGGTCTTTGGTTCTAGTGGGAGGAGCTAATGACAAATAAATAAAGACAGTATATAATGCATCACATGTGGGTAAGTGCTGTGGGGAAAAAAAAAAAGGATAAAGGGGAAACTAGTCATAGCATAGATGTGCAATTTTAAATTGAGGACCAGGGAAGGCCTCTCAGAGGAGGTGACAGTTGAACAGAGACCTGAGTGAAGTGAGGGAGGAAATCAAGTGGATATTTTCAGGGGGAAATGTTCCAGACAGAGAAACTATGAGTACAAAGGCCCTGAGGCAAGAGTATGCCTGGAGTATGGGAGGAGCCATAACAGGGCTAGGGAGGCTGGAGCATAGTGAGCCTGGGGTGGAGGTGGAGGGGTCACAGGGAAAGCCAAGGGGTATCTGGGGCTCAGGTCAGTTGAGTTCTTGCAGACCAGGGTAAAGCTTTTGGAAAAAGTGAGCTGGAGAGCCATTGGAGGGTTTCTAGCAGAAGAGAGTGATGATCTGACTTGCATTTTAGAAAGATCACTCAGGCTTCTAGGTGGACAATAGACTGGGAAAGCCAAGTTAGTTAGGAAGCCAATGGCTGTCATCTTTGATGGAGCTGATGGTATCCAAGGAAGTGGTACAAAGCAATAAGGTTTTGCAAATATTTTGAAGGTGGTGACAATGGAATTTAAGATTAGATGTGGAATGTGATGGAAAGCACTTAAGACACTCCAACATTTGGGGCCTGACTAGCTAGTAGACTGGAGTTGCCACTTTGTAAGAAAGGGCAGGTTTTGGTGGGAAGGGCATAGCTCAAATAAATAAATAGTTATTTTTTAGATGTTAAGTTTGAGATTCTATTAGATATCCAAGTGAAGAGTTTCAGTATCCAGTTGGGTATATAAATCTGGAGCCTGGGGGAGAGACAGGGGCTGAAGATGCAAATTTGGGGGACCTCAGTAGATAGTATTTAAAGCCATAAGGTTGGATGACATTTTCAGAGGATAAATGGCAAAGATAGCTGAAGAGATTTCAAAGAGCTAGCTAAGGGCCTGAAACTCACCTTCATGGAAGAATTAGTTCAGTGATATTGAGATGATGTGACAATGAACCAAGAGCAAAAATCTTTAAAGACTGATGAAGAGTGATCTGGGAGTCCTTGGTGACTGCAACAGGGATGCGTGCATGGTGGGTAGAATTCACAAAAGCATGAGATTTGAAGGAGTTGAGAGGTTTAGGGAAGAGGTGAAAGCATGTCCTGAAAGTGGCAAGGAAGGGCATAGAGAATAGCTATGACTTCTGTGCCCAGTTTTAGGAGACAAAAAGAGTCACCACCTGAGGGAACTGTAGGGAAAGTAGTGTCCCCAGGGGAAAGCCGGGTTAGAGTTCCAGCAAGATGAGATTGAGGCTATGGGGGATTTTTGTTGATGACAGATGTGAGTTCCAGAGCGAACAGAGAGGGGGACCCTGCTGACAGGAGGAAGAAAGATCAGGCCAGATTATTACAGGATTAACAGAGCCACACGGGGCTGAATGTTAGAGAGAAGAGACCTGATCTGGCCTTCTTGAGGCTACTGAAGTAAACAGGGATGGAGAAAACAAAGGGATTAACTCTGGTAGATTCTTGGGCTGACAAAGGTGAAAAGGCTGTGAGTCACTGCAGAGGGAAGTCAGGGCTTGTGCCTATAGCAGACAGAGCTTTGTGGGCTCACGGTTCAGTCATTGTGATGATGGTTTGAAGCTAATGCACACACGATGGCACCAGGGGCCTGGCCTCTAGTGGCCTTCACATAGTCAATTCATACAATGAGGACTCAGTTAGTAATGGCAGAGGGAAGTTCTTCATGGCCTTCCATCCGCATGGACAAAGTAGTTTCTTCCATCAGAAAGGATAAGGTGACAGATGTTTTCCTTGGCGTTCTCTAATCCATCACTCTTGAGACCACACACATCCCTCTACATAAATGGAAGGGAGGATCAGATTAATTTCTCTTTAGTAAGAAAATCAGTGATTCACAAACTACCTGATTGAGGCTAACTTTAAGTTTAAAAAATATACTTAAGATTATTTGCTTTGTTGGCTTGGAATTTGAGCCACAGTACTTCTGAAAGGCTTAGTAAGACTTTCATTAAGAGGGAGATCACTTTTTATGGAAAACATTCACCTGGATTATTATTATTATTATTTTATTATTATGTAGAGATGCAGTCTCACCACAGTGCCCAGGCTGGAGTGCAGTGGTTGTTCACAGGCGCGATTATAGCTTACTGTAGCTGCGAACTCCTGTCCTCAAGGGACACCCCTGCCTCAACCTCCTGAGGAGCTGAGATGACAGGCACCTGCCACCATGCCCAGCTTACCTGGTTTTTTAGAATAGAGCCTCTCTTAGGGCCCAGCCTTGAAGTGTGTCTCCTAATGCAGGAACACTGTTGCCGAATGTCCTCCCTGCAGGGCACTGATGCTGATAGAATCATCTCTGGTTTTCTTTCCATTACTTCTGCAAAGAAAATGTTAGTGATGAATTGAGGAATTTAAGGCTGTGAACACTTTATTTTTTTTAGGGAAAGTGACATTTAGGAGGGGAAAGAAAGGAAAGCACTTGAGGGTAAAGGGAGAATGAGTAGCACTTCTCTCCCTCTTTCCAAATCAGAAACGGCTTCAATCTTCTTTTTCCCTCATGAGTCAGAAAAATAAAGTGATACAAAATCCAGTCTATTCTTATGCCTTGAGGCATGACTGCAACTAAACCATTAGGGGATGCAAATGGAATCCTCTCTGACAAAAATTCAGTGTCTAGCACACTTTTTGGACCACACACAAAAACCACCCATTCGTAAATGGGCTTTTCCTCTGAACATTGGTGGGCAGGCTTTGCGTAAGCATGGAGGAAAGTTTGACTTTTAGGCCTATGTATGGAAAGTAAAGTAATACTCTAACATTTTCCTTAAAGTTAACAGATAATAGACTGAGATGGAAATCAGTTTTAGTCATTGAATTTAAAAAATGAGACATTTCATTAACTTGAGGGCTTTTGAAAAGCAGCACTATTGTTGGGGAGTAGATCATTTGTTTCTAATCTTACTGTTCTGGAGCCTGGGATTCAACTGTGTTCAGGTAGATTTTGCCTGCATGCATGCAAATGATAGATAGGATTGAGGCATCCGTTTACTCTAAGCTCCTATGACTGCTTAAAAACTACCACGGCAGTCCATCCAAGAAATGAAAAACAGAATTACCATATGACCCAACAATTCCAATCCTGGGTGTATACTCAGGAGAATAGAAATCAGGGTCTAAGAGATATTTGTGAATGTGTACACTCATAATCATAGAAGTATCATTTGCAAGAGCCAAAACGTAGAATCAACACCAGTATCCGCTGAGAGCGATTGGATAAATAAAATGTGATACATGCATATACATATAATGAAATATTAGTTAGCCAGGAAAAGGAATGAAATTCTGACACATGCTACACATGGATGAACCTTAATGACATTAGGCTAAGTGAAATAAGCCAGTCACGGAAGGACAAATACTCTGTGATTCCACTTATATGAAGTACCTAGAGAGTCAAATTCATCAAGATAGAAAGTAGAATGGTGGCTTGGTGGAGGGTGGTTGGGGCGGGGGGAGGAAATGAGGACTTAGTGTTTAATGGGTATAGAGTTTTAGTTTAGAATGATGAAAAAGGTTGGAGATGGTTAGTGGTGGTGGAAAAGCAATGTGAATGTACTTAACAACACTGAACTGTACAGTTAAAAATGTTTAAGATATTATAGTAAATTTTCTTATGTATATTTTGCCACAATTTTTTAAAAGCGAATGGATTTACCAATTGTAGGCATTTTACATAAATAAATTCATGCAATATGTGACTGGTTTTTTTACTTACCATAATGTTTTCAAGATTAGGCCAGGCATAGTGGCTCAAACCTATAATCCCAGCACTGTAGGAGGCCGAGGCAGGTGGATCCCTAGAGGTCAGAAGTTCGAGATCAGCCTGGCCAACTTGGTGAAAGCCTGTCTCTACAAAAACAGAAAAGTTAGCTGGGCATGGTAGGGCATGTCTGTAGTCCCAGCTACTTGGGAGGCTGAGGCAGGAGAATCGCTTGAACCCAGGAGGCGGAGGTTGCAGTGAGCCGAGATAACACCACTGCACTCCAGCCTGGTGACAGAGACTCTGTCTCAAAAAAAAAAAAAAAAAAAAAAAAAAAAAAA
>NC_045436.1:43242077-43339168 GCF_002776525.5 Piliocolobus tephrosceles | reverse complement strand
AAAAAAAAAAAAAAAAAAAAAAAAAAAAAAAAAAGTTATTCATGTTGTAGTATGTGTTAGAATTTCCTTCCTTTTTAAAGCTAAATAATTTTCCATTATACAGATATATTACATTTTTCCAGGAGCTGGAGAAAGGAGCAAATGGAGACTGTTAATGAATAAGTTTTCTTTCTTTCTTTTCTCTTTTTTAAAATTGAGATAGGGTCTCACTCTGTCACCCAGGCTGGAGTGCAGTGAACACAGCTCACTGCAGCCTCAACCTCCTGGATTAAGCAATTCTCCCACTTCAGCCTCTCGAGTAGATGGGACCACAGGCATGCACCAACACGCCTGGCTAATTTTTTAACTTTTTGTAGAAACAGGGTTCTACTACATTGCCTAGGCTGGTCTTGAACTCCTGAGCTTAAGTGACCCTCCCACCTTGGCCTCCCAAAGTCCTAGGATTATAGGTGTGAGCCACTGTACCCCTCCCGGGTTTTCTTTATGGAGTGATGAAAATGTTCTTAAATTAGATTGTTGTGACAGTTTTATAATTCTGAATATACAAAAACCCACTGAATTGTATACTTTACAAGTGCACATTTTATGGTGTATGAATTATCTCAATAAAGCTGTTATTTACAAACTGGAAAAACCCCCACCCACTAATGACATCTTAGATTAATTAACAAAAGTACAGTGTCCATAACAAATGTAGTGAAAAGGCACCCATTTAGAGCCAGAAGGCCTGCATTCTAGTATTGACTCTGGCACTTAATAATGTGACTTTGGTCAAGTATGAATTTCTGTAAACCTCATATTTATAATCAGTAGACGGCATGCAGAGATTCAGCTCTTTTAGCTCTTTGTCTCACATATCTTGTGCTTTGCCATGTTACCAGCTGCCTCTAAATAGGTAAGCAACAGCTGCAGGTGAATCTGGAACAGATGTCAAGCTGGAATTTCATTCCGGCAATTACTATCTTCACAAAGTCTTTTTCTGTTAAGAAGCTTTTTAGCCTACCCTCCTTTACATTGATATAATGAAAGTTAAGCAGGCCTCAATTGTGCTGCAGTCAGTTACTAAAGGGACATAAATGTCCCAGCCTACACTGGAAGGGAAGGACAGGATTTCTGTATACGCATGTCAAAGAAAAATGCAAAATTGCTTGCAAAATATTGCTGTTTTGCACATATTGACTTTTGCAGAAATTGTCTCCTTTGCCTCATCCCAATCATTTATGTTTTGAAATATTTAACTAAAGGGTTCCTGTATTAGTCTGTTCTCATGCTGCCACTAAAGACATATCTGAGACTGAGTAATATGTAAAAGAAAGAGGTTTAACTGACAGTTCCACATGGCTGGAGAGGCCTCACAATCATGGTGGAATGTGAATAAGGAGCAAAGTCACACGTTACATGGTGGCAGGCAAGAAGAGTATATTCAGGGGAACTCCCCTTTATAAAACCATCAGATCTTGTGAGACTTATTCACTAATGAGAGCAGCAAGAGAAACACCTGTCCCCATGATTCAGTTGTTTCCCACCAGGTCCCTTCCATGACATGTGGGAATTATGGGAGCTATGATTTGAGATCTGGGTGGAGACACAGCCAAACCATGTCATTCCACTCCAGCCCCTCCCAAATGTCATGTCCTCACATTTCAAAACCAATCATGCCTTCCCAACCGTCCCTCAAAGTCTTAACTCATTTCAGCATTAACCAAAAGTCCACAGTTCAAAGTCTCATCTGAGACAAGGCAAGTCCCTTCCACCCATAAGCCTGTAAAATCAAAAGCAAGTTGGCTACCTCCTAGATACAATGGGGGTACAGGCATTAGGTAAATACACCCATTCCAAATGGAGGAAATTGGCCAAAACAAAGGGGCTACAGGACCCACGCAAGTCTGAAATCCAGGAGGAGAGTCAAATCTTAAAGCTCTAAAATCATCTTCTTTGACTACATGTCTCACATTGAGGTCATGCTGATGCAAGGTGTGAGTTCCTGTGGTCTTGGGTAGCTCCACCTCTGTGGCTTTGCAGAGTACCCCTCCTGGTTGCTTTCACAGGCTGTCATTGAGTGTCTGTGGCTTTTCCAGGTGCATGGTGTGGGCTGTTGGTGGATCTACCATTCTGGGGTCTGGAGGATGGTGGCCTTCTTCTCACAGCTCCCCTAGGCAGTGCCCCAATGGGGACTCTGTGTGGGGACTTCAACCCCACATTTCCCTCCACACTGCTCTAGCAGAGTTTCTCCATAAGGGCCCCACTACTGCAGCAAACTCCTGCCTGGGCATTTCCATACATTTTCTGAAATCTAGGCAGAGGTTCCCCAAACTCAATTCTTGGCTTCTGTGTACTTGCAGGCTCAATACCACATGGAAGCAGCCAAGGCTTGGAGCTTGCACCCTCTGAAGCAATGGCCTAAGCTCTGTGTTGGCCCCTT
Source organism: Piliocolobus tephrosceles (assembly GCF_002776525.5). Classification (NCBI taxonomy): domain Eukaryota; kingdom Metazoa; phylum Chordata; class Mammalia; order Primates; family Cercopithecidae; genus Piliocolobus; species Piliocolobus tephrosceles. The sequence continues at coordinate 43,336,746 of NC_045436.1, read as the reverse complement.
TTAGCCATGGCTGGGATGCAGAGACAGCATAAAGCAGCAAGGCCCTGGGCCCAGTCCAGGAAACAATTTTCTCCTCCTAGGCCTGCAGGCTTGTGATGGAAGGGACTGTTGTGAAGACCCCTGACATGCCCTGGAGACATTTTCCCCATTGTCTTTGTGATTAACATTTGGCTCCTCATTATTTATGCAAATCTCTGCAGTGACTTGAATTTCTGCTCAGAAAATGGATTTTTCTTTTCTATCACATTGTCAGACAACAAATTTTCTGAACTTTTATGCTCTGCTTCCCTTTTAAACATAAGTTCCAATTTTAAACCATATCTTTGTGAATACATAAAACCGAATGCTTTTAACAGCACCCAAATCACATCTTGAATGCTTTGCTGCTTAGAAATTTCTTCCACAAGATGCCCTTATTCATCTCTCTCAAGTTCAAAGTTCCACAGCTCTCTAGGGCACAGGCAAAATGCTGCCAGTCACTTTGCTAAAGCAAAACAATAATCGCCTTTGCTCCAGTTCCCAACAAGTTCCTCATCTCATCTGAGACCACCTCAGCCAGGACCTTATTGTCCACATCACTGTCAGCATTTTGGTCAAAGCCATTCGACAAGTCTCTAGGAAGCTCCAAGCTTTCCCATGTCTTCCTGTCTTCTGAGCCTTCCGAGTCTCTAGGAAGTTCCAAACTTTCCCACATTTTCCTCTCTTCTTCTGAGCCCTCCAAACTGTTCCAACCTCTGTCTGTTACCCAGTTCCAAAGTTGCTTGTATCTTTATAGCAGCATTCCCCTGCCTGGTACCATTTTATCATATTAGTCTGTTCTCACACTGCTAATAAAGACATACCCAAGACTGGGTAATTTATAAAGGAAAGAGGTTTAATTGATTCAGTTCCACATGTTTGTGGAGGCCTCACAATCCTGGCTGAAGGCAAATGAGGAGCAAAGTTACATCTTACATGCGGCAGGCAAGAGAGAGCATGAACAGGAGAACTGCCCTTTATAAAATAATCAGATCTCATGAGACTTATTTACCATCAGGAGAACAGCACAGGAAAACTCCATGCCCATGATTCAATTACCTCCCACTGGGGTCCCTCCCATGACATGTGGGATTTATAGGAGCTACAGTTCGAGATCTGATGTGGAGACACAGCCAAACCATATCAGTTCCCTATCTGTTCCCCTTGATTTTGGAGTTTTTGCAGTTTATTTCTGATGACACACCAGGTTTAGAGGAATGGTGTGTGACCTTTCTTTCTGGCCATCTCTTTCTGATCATCCTCTTGATCGCTATAGACCCAAGGAGACTTAGGCTTTGTTATTGTCATTTCCTTTGCCCCACCTTGAAGCCACTCTTCAAAGATAGAAAAGTGCCACTGTCAATTCTCTAATTTCCTCACCAACATTTTCTGTATTATTGAGAGCTATTATTAGAAAAAATGGACCAGTGAAAGAATAAGTGATTGTCTACTCTCTGAATTCTTTAGGGGTAGTGTAAGTGCATTTCTAGTTTGTTCCACTCAGGAGAAACTCAGAGAATGTGTGCAGATGATAGGCCTGCATGAAGCATCTCGATTGAAGAGACAACTTCATACGCACAGTCACAAGGTAAGATCAAGCTACTCACCCATGCCAAAGAGCCAGAGATTCACTAAACTGTCAATTGAAGAAGAGGGATAATATACTTATATTTGAAAACACTGAATCGTTAAGAAATGTAGAGGTCCCAGTACAGTAGAAGGTAGTTGAGTAAAGAAATAGTTGATGTTCAGTGAGAAGGTTCATCTTTCAGGTTTGAGGAATTTACTGATAGCAAAAAAGGAACACTCTGGATCGGAAAGATTGGAAGTTTTAGGACTTTTAATGTGAGAAACTTTAAGTGTGTTGAGTTGCTGACACCTCAGACCTTCTGGAGCCAGAACCTCAAAATAGTTCTTTTTTTTTTTTCTTTTTCTTTAGGATTAGATTTTTTATTTTTATTTTTTATTATTATACTTTAAGTTCTAGGGTACATGTGCATAATGTGCAGGTTTGTTACATATGTATACGTGTGCCATGTTGGTGTGCTGCACCCATCAACTCGTCAGCACCCATCAATTCATCATTTATATCAGGTATAACTCCCAATGCAATCCCTCCCCCTTCCCCTCCGATGATAGGCCCCAATGTGTGATGTTCCCCTTCCCGAGTCCAAGTGATCTCATTGTTCAGTTCCCACCTATGAGTGAGAACATGCGGTGTTTGGTTTTCTCTTCTTGTGATAGTTTGCTAAGAATGATGATTTCCAGCTGCATCCATGTCCCTACAAAGGACACAAACTCATCCTTTTTTATGGCTGCATAGTATTCCATGGTGTATATGTGCCACATTTTCTTAATCCAGTCTGTCACTGATGGACATTTGGGTTGATTCCAAGTCTTAGCTATTGTGAATAGTGCCACAATAAACATACGTGTGCATGTGTCTTTATAGCAGCATGATTTATGATCCTTTGGGTATATACCCAGTAATGGGATGGCTGGGTCATATGGTACATCTAGTTCTAGATCCTTGAGGAATTGCCATACTGTTTTCCATAATGGTTGAACTAGTTTACAATCCCACCAACAGTGTAAAAGTGTTCCTATTTCTCCACATCCTCTCCAGCACCTGTTGTTTCCTGACTTTTTAATGATCGCCATTCTACCTGGTGTGAGATGGTATCTCATTGTGGTTTTGATTTGCATTTCTCTGATGGCCAGTGATGATGAGCATTTTTTCATGTGTCTGTTGGCTGTATGAATGTCTTCTTTTGAGAAATGTCTGTTCATATCCTTTGCCCACTTTTTGATGGGGTTGTTTGTTTTTTTCTTGTAAATTTGTTTGAGTTCTTTGTAGATTCTGGATACTAGCCCTTTGTCAGATGAGTAGATTGCAAAAATTTTCTCCCATTCTGTAGGTTGCCTGTTCACTCTGATGGTAGTTTCTTTTGCTGTGCAGAAGCTCTTTAGTTTAATCAGATCCCATTTGTCAATTTTGGCTTTTGCTGCCGTTGCTTTTGGTGTTTTAGACATGAAGTCCTTGCCCATGCCTATGTCCTGAATGGTACCACCTAGGTTTTCTTCTAGAGTTTTTATGGTATTAGGTCTAACATTTAAGTCTCTAATCCATCTTGAATTAATTTTCGTATAAGGAGTAAGGAAAGGATCCAGTTTCAGCTTTCTACTTATGGCTAGCCAATTTTCCCAGCACCATTTATTAAATATGGAGTCCTTTCCCCATTTCTTGTTTCTCTCAGGTTTGTCATAGATCAGATGGCTGTAGATGTGTGCTATTATTTCTGAGGACTCTGTTTTGTTCCATTGGTCTATATCTCTGTTTTGGTACCAGTACCATGCTGTTTTGGTTACTGTAGCCTTGTAGTATAGTTTGAAGTCAGGTAGCGTGATGCCTCCAGCTTTGTTCTTTTGCCTTAGGATTGTCTTGGCAATGCGGGCTCCTTTTTGGTTCCATATGAACTTTCAAGCCATCTTTTCCAATTCTGTGAAGAAACTCCTTGGTAGATTGATGGGGATGGCATTGAATCTATAAATAACTTTGGGCAGTATGGCCATTTTCACGATATTGATTCTTCCTATCCATGAGCATGGTATGTCCTTCCATTTGTTAGTGTCCTCTTTTATTTCACTGAGCAGTGGTTTGTAGTTCTCCTTGAAGAGGTCCTTCACATCCCTTGTAAGTTGGATTCCTAGGTATTTTATTCTCTCTGAAGCAATTGTGAATGGAAGTTCCTTCATGATTTGGCTCTCTGTTTGTCTGTTACTGGTATATAAGAATGCTTGTGATTTTTGCACATTAATTTTGTATCCTGAGACTTTGCTGAAGTTGCTTATCAGCTTAAGGAGATTTTGGGCCTAGACAATGGGGTTTTCTAAATATACAATCATTTCATCTGCAAACAGGGACAATTTGACTTCTTCTTTTCCTAACTGGAAACCCTTTATTTCTTTCTCTTGCCTGATTGCCCTAGCCAGAACTTCCAACACTATGTTGAATAGGAGTGGTGAGAGAGGGCATCCCTGTCTTGTGCCAGTTTTCAAAGGGAATTTTTCCAGTTTTTGCCCATTCAGTATGATATTAGCTGTGGGTTTGTCATAAATAGCTCTTGTTATTTTGAGATACGTTCCATCAATACCGAATTTATTGAGCGTTTTTAGCATGAAGGGCTGTTGAATGTTGTCAAAAGCCTTTTCTGCATCTATTGAGATAATCATGTGGTTCTTGTCTTTGGTTCTGTTTATATGCTGGATTACGTTGATTGATTTGCGAATGTTGAACCAGCCTTGCATCCCAGGGATGAAGCCCACTTGATCATGGTGGATAAGCTTTTTGATGTGCTGCTGAATCTGGTTTGCCAGTATTTTATTGAGGATTTTTGCATCGATGTTCATCAGGGATATTGGTCTAAAATTCTCTTTTTTTGTTGTGTCTCTGCTAGGCTTTGGTATCAGGATGATGTTGGCCTCATAAAATGAGTTAGGGAGGATTCCCTCTTTTTCTATTGATTGGAATAGTTTCAGAAGGAATGGTACCAGCTCCTCTTTGTACCTCTGGTAGAATTCATCTGTGAATCCATCTGGTCCTGGACTTTTTTTGGTTGGTAGGCTATTAATTATTGCCTCAATTTCAGAGCCTGCTATTGGTCTATTTAGGGATTCAACTTCTTCCTGGTTTAGTCTTGGAAGAGTGTAAGTGTCCAGGAAATTATCCATTTCTTCTAGATTTTCTAGTTGATTTGCGTAGAGGTGTTTATAGTATTCTCTGATGGTAGTTTGTATTTCTGTGGGGTCGGTGGTGATATCCCCTTTATCATTTCTTATTGTGTCTATTTGATTCTTCTCTCTTTTCTTCCTTATTAGTCTTGCTAGTGGTCTGTCAATTTTGTTGATCTTTTCAAAAAACCAACTCCTGGATTCATTGATTTTTTGGAGGGTTTTTTGTGTCTCTATCTGCTTCAGTTCTGCTCTGATCTTGGTTATTTCTTGCCTTCTGCTAGCTTTTGAATGTGTTTGCTCTTGCTTCTCCAGTTGTTTTAATTGTGATGTTAGAGTGTCCATTTTAGATCTTTCCAGCTTTCTCTTGTGGACATTTAGTGCTATAAATTTCCCTCTACACACTGCTTTAAATGTGTCCCAGAGATTCTGGTATGTTGTATCTTTGTTCTCATTGGTTTCAAAGAACATCTTTATGTCTGCCTTCATTTCGTTATGTACCCAGTAGTCATTCAGGAGCAGGTTATTCAGTTTCCATGTAGTTGAGTGGTTTTGATTGAGTTTCTTAGTCCTGAGTTCTAGTTTAATTGCACTGTGGTCTGAGAGATAGTTTGTTATAATTTCTGTTCTTTTACATTTGCTAAGGAGTGCTTTACTTCCAATTATGTGGTCAATTTTGGAATACGTGCGATGTGGTGCTGAGAAGAATGTATATTCTGTTGATTTGGGGTGGAGAGTTCTATAGGTGTCTATTAGATCCACTTGGTGCAGAGATGAGTTCAATTCCTGGATATCCTTGTTAACTTTCTGTCTCATTGATCTGTCTAATGTTGACAGTAGAGTGTTGAAGTCTCCCATTATTATTGCATGGGAGTCTAAGTCCCCTTGTAAGTCTCTAAGGACTTGCTTTATGAATCTGGGTGCTCCTGTGTTGGGTGCATATATATTTAGGATAGTTAGCTCTTCCTGTTGAATTGATCCCTTTACCATTATGTAATGGCCTTCTTTGTCTCTTTTGATCTTTGATGGTTTAAAGTCTGTTTTATCAGAGACTAGGATTGCAACCGCTGCTTTTTTTTTTTCTCCATTTGCTTGGTAGATCTTCCTCCATCCTTTTATTTTGAGCCTATGTATGTCTCTGCATGTGAGATGGGTCTCCTGAATACAGCAGACTGATGGGTCTTGACTCTTTATCCAGTTTGCCAGTCTGTGTCTTTTAATTGGAGCATTTAGTCCATTAACATTTAAGGTTAATATTGTTATGTGTGAACTTGATCCTGCCATTATGATATTAACTGGTTATTTTGCTCATTCGTTGATGCAGTTTCTTCCTAGGCTCGATGGTCTTTACATTTTGGCATGTTTTTGCAATGGCTGGTACTGGTTGTTCCTTTCCATGTTTAGGGCTTCCTTCAGGGTCTCTTGTAAGGCAGGCCTGGTGGTGACAAAATCTCTAAGCATTTGCTTATCTGTAAAGGATTTTATTTCTCCTTCACTGATGAAACTTAGTTTGGCTGGATATGAAATTCTGGGTTGAAAATTCTTTTCTTTAAGAATGTTGAATATTGACCCCCACTCTATTCTGGCTTGTAGAGTTTCTGCTGAGAGGTCTGCTGTTAGTTTGATGGGCTTCCCTTTGTGGGTAACCCGACCTTTCTCTCTGGCTGCACTTAAGACTTTTTCCTTCATTTCAACTTTGGTGAATCTGGCAATTATGTGCCTCGGAGTTGCTCTTCTCGAGGAGTATCTTTGTGGTGTTCTCTGTATTTCCTGAATTTGAATGTTGGCCTGCCCTACTAGGTTGGGGAAGTTCTCCTGGATGATATCCTGAAGAGTGTTTTCCATCTTGGTTCCATTTTCCCCCTCACTTTCAGGCACCCCAATCAGACGTAGATTTGGTCTTTTTACATAATCCCATACTTCTTGCAGGCTTTGTTCATTTCTTTTTCTTCTTTTTTCTTTTGGTTCCTCTTCTTGCTTCATTTCATTCAATTTATCCTCAATCGCTGGTACTCTTTCTTCCAGTTGATCAAGTCTGTCACTGAAGCTTGTGGATTTGTCACGTATTTCTCGTGTCATGGTTTTCATCTCTGTCATTTCATTTATGACCTTCTCTGCATTAATTATTCTAGCTATCAATCCTTCCACTCTTTTTTCAAGATTTTTAGTTTCTTTGCACTGGGTACATAATTCCTCCTTTAGCTCTGAGCAGTCTGATGGACTGAAGCCTTCTTCTCTCATCTCGTCAAAGTCATTCTCCTTCCAGCTTTGATCCGTTGCTGGCGATGAGCTGCACTCCTTTGCAGGGGGAGATGCGCTCTTATTTTTTGAATTTCCAGCTTTTCTGCCCTGTTTTTTCCCCATCTTTGTGGTTTTATCTGCTTCTGGTCTTTGATGATGGTGACGTACTGATGGGGTTTTGGTATAGGTGTCCTTCCTGTTTGATAGTTTTCCTTCTAATAGTCAGGACCCTCAGCTGTAGGTCTGTTGGAGATTGCTTGAGGTCAACTCCAGACCCTGTTTGCCTGGGTATCAGCAGCAGAGGTTGCAGAAGATAGAATATTGCTGAACAGCGAGTGCACCTGTCTGATTCTTACTTTGGAAGCTTCCTCTCAGGGGTGTACTCCACCCTGCGAGGTGTGGGGTGTCAGACTGCCCCTAGTGGGGGATGTCTCCCAGTTAGGCTACTCAGGGTCAGGGACCCACTTGATCAGGCAGTCTGTCCCTTCTCAGATCTCAACCTCCGTGTTGGGAGATCCACTGCTCTCTTCAAAGCTGTCAGACAGAGTCGTTCGGGTCTGCACAGGCCTCTGCTGCTTCCCCTGTTGTTTTTTAGCTGTGCCCTGTCCCCAGAGGTGGAGTCTACAGAGACAGGCAGGTTTCCTTGAGCTGCTGTGAACTCCACCCAGTTCGACCTTCCCAGCGGCTTTGTTTACCTCCTTAAGCCTCAGCAATGGCGGGCACCCCTCCCCCAGCCTCGCTGCTGCCTTGTGGTTAGATCGCAGACTGCTGTGCTAGCAATGAGGGAGGCTCTGTGGCCATGGGACCCTCCCGGCCAGGTGTGGGTATAGTCTCCTGGGTTGCCCGTTTGCTTAAAGCGCAGTATTGGGGTGGGAATTACCCGATTTTCCAGGTGTTGTGTGTCTCAATTCGCCTGGCTAGGAAAAGGGATTCCCTTCCCCCTTGTGCTTCCCAGGTGAGGCAATGCCTCGCCCTGCTTCAGCTCTTGCTGGTCGGGCTGCAGCAGCTGACCAGCACCGATTGTCCGGCACTCCCCAGTGAGATGACCCCAGTACCTCAGTTGAAAATGCAGAAATCACCGGTCTTCTGTGTCGCTCGCGCGGGGAGTTGGAGACTGGATCTGTTCCTATTCGGCCATCTTGCTCCGCCCTTAATAGTTAGTTCTTTATGAAAACTCCTTAAAATACAATTTTGAAAAATCCTGTCCATTTAGGTGTATTTGTAGAGGTGAATAATATTTCAATGCATGTATAAAAGCCAAATGCTTGGCCTATGACCTCACTGGAGGTGGGTGTTCTCATGTATCATCCAAAGAAAAATATATTGCTTAAAAAAGGCATCTTTCATTTTAAGGCTCTCTGGAAAAGTTTAAAATAGAGTAAAATTATTTTCCTTAGAAAGGCTAATAAATAATTCACTCCAGCTATAAATCTCAATAAAAAAAAACTTTTCTTCTTTTTCAGTGAGTCTCAGTCCTCTGTCTGTAATGGAATATAGTTGTTCTTTGGCTATCCCATATCTAATTACAATGCATTCTGGAAGTGGCCTCTGATTTTTTTCCTTTCTCCTTCTTAATCATTGTGGTTCTGGTGGATTTTTTTCCCACTCTTGACTTTAAGGGTAGACATGTGACCTAAGTCTGGCCAATCAAAACACCTCTAGGGATGGAGATTGGTTAAGGATGGGCACATGACCCTGTGAGGCAAATTGGAGACAACAAGGTTAACTTCAGGACATTGGCATCAGCAAGCACATTTTTAAAAGTTAGCATTAAAGGTAAGTAGGGCTTAATATTGCTTTGAAATCCTGGGAGTAAATGTGGGACATATGCCTCAGAGTTATCCCACCCTAGGGGCAACAAAAGTGGGTATTTACACCCTGACTCCCATCATTCATTGGGTATAAATACCCAGTTTCCTTGCTCCTAGGGTGGGATAATCTGAGACATGAGGGTTACTGGTCATAGCTGTGGTGGTGAAGTCATTAATTCCCCTATATTTTGGGCTCAGGTGGTCAGAGAAAGCCCTCAGGCAAAGAAATGCATTTGGAAGTTGGTCTTGCATGTACCAAAATAGTAAGGGCAAAGGGGATATGGGTGGGGCATTGACAGCATCTGCTACAGTAAATAATGACCTTCAGACAATATATCTTTTTCCATTTTATAGTAAACACTTAGTAAATGTTAGTTATTATAGTATTTATTCATTCTACAAACATCTGTTGTACCATGTGCTAGTATACATTCACTGTGCTAAATGCTGGGAGTAAAACAATAAACAAGACAGAGACAATCCCATCCTTCAAGAAACTGGCAATGTATAGCAGATACAAGCAAGTAGGCAAGAAATTATGTGTTAAGGATAGGGAAATAACGGGGTGCAGGGAGAACACTCATGAAAGGATCTGAACTCAGAACACATTTTTAAAGCACCATCTCAGGTGCCAGTAGCTTCCACTGCAATAGCAGGAAAAAAAAGAGAGACAAAAATAAATGGATGACAGAGGTGGAAGTGAAGCTGAGATTTTATTGTACATCCTTTTGTATTGCTGAATTTCATGCTATGTGTATATTTTACTAAACAAAAAATAATTTTTAAAAAAGAAAAATTATTCTAATAAGTACCAACATGAATAAAATTACCAACTTCATAGTAACCTAAGCAACTGTCTGTGACGGGTGGCTAAGGAGATTTGGGAACACAAGTCCAATTTAGGTGATGTGAGTATAAGTCACAAAGAGGCATGGCTGGAATTCAATAGCATCTGGAAAGTTTAAGGCTGACATAATGCATCCTGGCTGGTCTGAGGAAAAGGTGGCAGTACCATCAAGGGTGTGGCAGCAGGAAGTGCAGAGCAGTGGGTCAGAGATTAAGTGTCTGTCATTATGTTTCTAGAACAGTTGGGGAAAGGGCTGCAGAAACCAGCCCTTACAGGCACTGAGTCCTCCTGGCGGGGATTTGGAGGACAACAGACAATTGTTAAATTCAATTAATTCTTTCTGAAATGAAAACATCAGTCTATCACAAGTCAGTAACACTGACCATCCCTGGCTTTGCACTCAGTAAATAACCCTTTGATATGATCTGGTTTTCCATGTGGATAATCCTACAGAGGCAGTGTAGTCCCTCCTAGTGAACTTTTTGACCCCTTTGATAGTTACACATTTCTTAAATGAACACACTGGCTCCTCTCTACTTGGTTAGTACAACTTGGGGACCCTATACCTGATTATTTCCTAGGAGTAAGCTGACGAAAATAATATTTCTGAGCCTGCAGAGGCAAGCACAGGACTTGAAGTACACTGACCCCACCAAGGTAGGTACCCTATAGGACCCTAAGTCACATTTATTTTGTATTTCACTGTAACTACAAGTACTTAACCAGAATTTTGAAGGTCTGCATTGTTGTTACGAAGTATCGCATTCAACTCAGGGCCATCCCATTGGTCAATCAAAGGTTCCTGTTCATATTGGCAAAATCCATGTATTCGTCTCAGAATTTAACAAATGTTAACATTTTACTATATCTGCATCAGATATATATTTGCAGAAACAAAAGTGTGCTATAGTGATCTTTTTTGTTTGTACTGACCTTTGTAAATTTCCATGATTTCATGCTCCTTCCACCCTCCTTCCCTTCCAAAAATTACATCATCTGAAGTTAATATGTATTGTTTTTATCCATGTCTTTACATTTACAATATTATATGGTTTTGTAAATGTTTAAGCTTTAGATTAATGATATTTTATCTCCATTATTCTATGACTTCTCTGGTTATTTACTCAATATTGTTTCGTAGACTTACTTGTATAGCTATACATGGTCGAGCTTACATTTAAAATTTTAATATGCATGCTCTGCTATAAGGTTTTCCAGTTATTTCAAGCTATTCACTGTCTCTGTATTCCTCCACAATAAGACAAAGGCCTTAGCCTGCTTTGACCTCACACTGAAAGTTCTTCTGCTATCTTTCTCATTATTGTTGTCTAGAATTTAATTCCAAATTATTTTAATACACAGTTTTTATGATTACTTTCACCAATTTATGTGTTCATTGTTGTATATCTTTCTGGATCTTTTTTCTTCATAGTTGTTGAATTACCTCCTTTCATAATTATTTCAAATAAGCCTGAAGTTTCAGTGTCCTCTTGACTGGAAATCCACACCACATTTTTCATAAAATCGGATTATATTATAAATGCAATGTCAAAACTTGCTCTTTTTGCTTAATGATAAATATAGATCCATATATTTATTTCTAACACCCACCTGGTTTCATGATTTAATTCACTGATTCTCTATTGATGAATATTTAAATTGTTTCCAAATATTTTCTGAGAAAAATAATGTTACAGTGAATAGCCTTGAAAACCCAGGTCTTTGTCCATTTGACTGGTTCCTGTCTGGTTAAGTTCCTGGTCGTGGCATTTCAGAGTCAAACCCACATACATTCAAATTTTGATACACATTGCTAAGCTGTCCTCAGAGAGATTGCTATACCTGCACAAACTTTTGTGTTTTCCTGCTTTCCCAACTTCATTCATTATGGTTTATCAATCTTTTAAAAATTTTGGGCTGGGCATGGTGGCTCATGCCTGTAATCCCAGCACTTTGGGAGGCCGAGGCAGGCGGATCACAAGGTCAAGAGATCAAGACTATTCTGGCTAACACGGTGAAACCCCGTCTCTACTAAAAATACAAAAAAAAAAAAAAAGAATTAGCCAGGAGTGGTGGCGGGCGCCTGTAGTCCCAGCTGCTGGGGAGGCTGAGGCAGGAGAATGGTGTGAACCCAGAAGGCCGAGCTTGCAGTGAGCCGAGATAGCGCCACTGCACTCCAGCCTGGGTGACAGAGTGAGACTCCGTCTCAAAAAAAAAAAAAAAAGAAAAAAAAATTTTGGACCAACTTTTCTTTGATTATTAGTGAGGTTGAGAGGCCACACAGGCCTCCTCTCTGTTTACAGAACACACTTGGATCTGTTTCACTTTGGGTTCTTTGTAAATGCTCTCCATTCTGCCAAGAATATATCCACTTTCTACTGGACTTTCCTCTTAAACACCCCTCAGAGAAACCTTGCCTGGTCCCCCCAAGTAGTTTAAGTATTCCTGTTCCCACTTCTCAGAGCACCCGCCACTTCTTAACATGCAATCTAGTTGTAGGCATAATAATCTGTGTGATCATTTATCTCATGCCTGCTTCTTTTGCATGACAGTGAGGCCCATGTGGGCAGGAACCTTGCCTCTCTCATTCAAAAAGATATTAACACTGGAACAGGTGCTCCATCAATCCCATTTGGAGAATGAATGAATAAAGTGTGATGCAGCCATTTGGCTGGTCACAGAATATTTTTACAACATGTTAAGAAAGTATTCAAACAGCTCCAGTTTTTATTACTAAACCTTTGCACATCTAACCTGCTTCTGAAACAGCAACCACAATAAATAAACAACAGGCTCTTTCAATTCCCAGTGCTGACATAATTTTCTCTTTTCCCCGACATGCTGCTGACATGCAATTCAACAATAAACACTTGTCGAAAACCTAGTATATGCTGGGCATTGAGAACACAGGCTCAACAAGATGTCATCCTTGTCGTTAAGAAGCTCTTCACCTAGTGCAGAGAAAAAGCCTTATAAACAAGTTCAGTAAAACATGCTGCTGAAGATGGTGGAGGGAGGGTACAGAGGGGATACAAAGATTCCAATCTGGAGGAAATGGTTTTCACCTGTCTTGGATGACAAATAAGTCTTTTTCCCAGCAGAGAGAATGACAGGAGTAAAGGCATGGAAGTCCATGGATAGGTTGGAACAGACACCACAATGAGAAAGAAGACTGAAGAGGTTAAGTAGCAGACCCAACCTTGAAGACCCAAGTGGGCATGATGACCAGTTTAGACTTTCTTCTCTAGGCAGTGGTGGCCCATATTCCAGCAGAAAGATGATAAGATAAATTAATGATTTTTAAAAGGCATTGGAAATGTTTTGCTTAATGTAAAAGCCTAGCAGATGCCTGTCTTCTTCAAACATTTTCAATGTAATCTTAGAAAAATTTATTTCGGATTTTACCATATTGGTCATGAAGAATTCAATTCAATGCCCATCATTATGTTTATTGAGCACTTATTATGTCTAAATCATTTGAGAAAGGTTTAGAAAAATTCTAGTTTGAGGACTGTTCAAACTTTCAGGGAATTGGGTTCTGGACTCTGAAAGACTGAAAGCTCAGTCAACACTCAGGGTTTGGAAGAGTTTAAGGGGGAATAAACTCTGATGTCTTAAGAAGTATTATTGATGCTGCATTTATGACTTCAGTCGACTTTTTGTGCTCCCCAGGATTTGACCTGGATTAAAATTCCAATTCTGTCATTTAGAAACTGTATAACCTTCATCATGTTACTTAGCCCCTTTCAGCTTCAGGTTTCTCATCTGTAAAATGAGAACAGTTTACCTACTTCATAGTACTTACTGGGAGCCTAAAAATAATATCTATAAAGCACTCACTATATATTAGGCACTTTATAAATGTTGACTATAATTATTGTTTTATACAGAAATGCAAATGAGATTTCAAACCAAATTTGAGAACATTGCCTATTTATAAATTGAGGACTATTCATAACCAATACCTCACTAAAACTTTTTATCATTGTTAAAAAACATAATTGACAAAAAACTGTTTAATGTGGGGCAGACAGTAAATAGCTCTTAAATCTTTCAGCCTTTTAATACAAAGGGTAGTCTTTAATGACTAGTAACTTAGAGGTGATAAATTTATACTGTATATAACTATGTAGCAGTGTAATATATTCACAGAGAAATTGAATATTTGTTTCCCTGCTCTAAGACAGCAAAAAAGAAAAGAGCCGTTATTCTTACAATTATTGCAATTCTGTAATGTACTTTGTTGTTTCAAGTTGGAAAAATAAGGGTATCTAACATTACTCTGAAATATAACACAAACAAGCAAACACAGTAAGGTGATTTTAGATTGCTGGCTCTCACAGGGACGATTTTCTTCCTACACTGAATCACAGCTGGCTTCTTACCTTTCTCGTGTGTTAGGGTGGCCATGCACTTAGTCTGCAACCTTAAGTTTCTGCACTTAGTCTGCAACCTTAAAAAAAGCAAAAAATCTACCTTACAGGATTTTGTGAGGATTAAAGGAGAAATCCATTTTAAGTACTACTGCAATGCCTGACCCATAGAGACCCTCACTAAATATTAGCTATTATTTATTGTAACATAGATTAAAAGCAGCTACATTGTATAAGCTAGCATTTTGATTCCATCTTATGCTGGGAAGGGATTGTACCTAATTGTCTTATTGCATCCAACCCATCCATCTAAGCCACCATCATTGCATGTCTGGACTAGTGCCAGTACCTCCTGACTGGCTTCCTTATTCACTTTTGCTCTTCCTATCAATTCTTTACACAGAAGCTAAAGTTATCCTGTTGAAAATAAATCAACATAATTTTGGGAGGGGGCAATTGGAATAAAATTATTCTGAGGTGCTTCTACTTTTTGGAAGATAAGTTAATATATTCATCAACTTTTTCAAGTTATTAAATACTCATTGTAAAATTTCAAGGATTACCTCTAAAAGAATAAAAACAAATAATAAAATGAGAAAACAAAGAAACAGAAAAAAATTAAGTCCAATTTTTTAAAGTCAAAAAATAAACCCAAAGAAAGCCTGTGTCTCTATACTAATATCAGAAAATAGACTTCATTGTAAAAATCATTATTAAGAATAAGGAATATCATAATATAATGATAAAAGTTTGCTTCTGAATAAATGAAAGGAAGATGTAACAATTTTTAAGTCACATGCCTCTAATAATTAATTTGCCCCGACATATATACAGAAAAATATATGGAACTACAAGAGAAATGGATGAATATACAATTAAAATGGGAGATTTCAACACCTCTCTCCTGATGACTGATGGGCGAAATGATGAAAAGTTAGTAAACATAAATAAGATTTGAGGTCAACTAACTTTATTTAATAAACACACCCTGAAGTCTGAATTCCAAAATTAGTTTACCCTCTTCAACACAAGATTCCTTCATCATTGGCTGCTCATGAAGTTAAAAGTTACCAAGAGAGGCAAGTGCAATGCCAACATTGGATGACTACAGCAGCTACACACTTCAGGACTTAGAAAGACTATTCTGGGTCTAGAAATACCATTTGACCCAGTGATCCCATTACTGGGTATATACCCAGAGGATTATAAATCATGCTACTATAAAGACACATGCACATGTATGTTTACTGCGGCACTATTCGCAATAGCAAAAACTTGGAACCAACCCAAATGTCCATCAGTGACAGATGGGATTAAGAAAACGTGGCACATATACGCCATAGAATGCTATGCAACCACAAAAAAGGATGAGTTCATAACCTTTGCAGGGACATGGATGAAGCTGGAAATCATCATTCTAAGAAAACTATCACAAGGACAGAAAACCAAACACCGCATGTTCTCACTCATAAGTGGGAATTGAACAATGAGAACACATGGACACCTGGTGGAGAACATCACATACCAGGGTCTGTTGGGGGGTGGGGACCTGGGGGAGGGATAGCATTGGGAGAAATTCCTAGTATAAATATACGAGTTGATGGGTACAGCAAACCAACATGGCACATGTATACCTATGTATCACACCTGCACGTTGTGCACATATACCCTAAAACTTAAAGTATAATTAAAAAAAGAAAAAAAAAGAAAGAAACACTATTCTGGGTCTGCAGTCAGTGCACCCCATTGACTTAGAAATGCCAGGAGACTTTTCCCATTGTAATCATCTGGGAATTATCTTAGGTGATTTATTGGCTTTTCTACTACCTTTTGAAGATGCTCCTGGCATTGTGTGTGTTGCAATACCTCTTGATTGATAGGTCTTCTCTTTTTACCAGGTATTGCCAGAAATGATGATCAGCAGCCCTTAAAAATAATTTTTATATAGGCCACTTTTTTTTTGCATTATGCTGACGTATTTCATGGTAATGTTTTGTGGGAAAGTTACATTTTTAGGATAGTTCTGGTGTTTGGAATGTTTAATGTGTGGGTTTTGTAATTTTAAAGAAAACATGTAAAGAAATTATTTTGAAAAGTTGGTGGTTTATTTTCCCCTTTGAAAGAAAATGTAATAAAACATCTTACATTATAAAGACATTTGTTACTTTAGAATGTATACTCCTTTATTTTCAATTGCCAGAACCCTTTATATGGAAGGAATGATCAACTGGTGTTAGATATTCTAGACTTCTTGTTCCATACATGTGAATTATATGTCCACATTACTAAAAGTTATTAAATGTTAAAAAGGAAGAATAGAGCAGGGGAAGAGAAGAAGGAATAGTTGACCTGAGTGAGTGAAGAACTTTTTATTTGTTTGTGAATGTCAGTTATCTAAAACCCAGCCAATTGTAAATCCCAATTATTCAAAAATTAATTTTGAATGCCTTTTATACTATTTTTAGATGATCAAGTCAAATTCTAACAAAAATTATAGATATTAATAACTCTGTTAAAAATTTTGTCCAATGTCCACCACTCAGCCTGTTCTATCAATTATAGAAACATAGATTTAGAAGAGATTGTATGAGCTAATAAAAATTCCCCAGTTTACTGGGTCTAAGAGAGATTGCAGCATAGTTAGTCCAGAAAAGATTCAAACATGTCTAGCCCTCCCCACCAGGTTGCACAATCATAACTGGCAACAATGTAATGTAGACACCAGTCTTCAGCACAAGAAAAAAGAGGCTTGTGGAATTACTCTGCTTCATTACAGTAGCCAGAAGTTGGATACCTTCTAAAAGCATCCTTAACAATAAGAACGAAAAGAATTTTTGGCCAGAAAAAAAATCAGTTAACTACTATATCCCGTAAGAGAATATTCTAATTAATCCCACCTGATTACAGATTCAAAAGGACTGTATGCATTCATATAATCCAAACCACTGGTCTCAAGAAAGATTGTTCCGAAGTTTTCTCAGAGACTGTAATAACTTGAATTTGTAACCATTACAAAATAGCCATTCTCAACTCTGGCTACATATTGGATCACATAGGAAGCTTTTTAAAATGCTAGTGACCTGGGTGTTTGCTTATACAGATTTTTTTTTATTTATGTTTCATGTTCCTTACTGTGTGAATGTTCTATTTTACAATAAAAGTCTTTGTAATAAAAAATGAAACATACTGCAGTATATGCAGATCAATTTCTAATTATTTTTCTCACTTAACTTGTCCAAAACTTAACTTTTTATTTTCTCCTTTAAATTTCTTTTTCTCTCAATGTTCTCCCTCTCAATAAATGAGGTATTTATACACCCTATTGCTTAGGTCAAAATCTTAGAGTCATCTTTGAGATCTCTCTTCTATTAGAACATCCTATAGCTTCTAGTTTCTAAATAGGTCTTGAAAGTGACCATTTCTCATCCCCTTCACTGATAATATCCTAATCTGAGCTGTCATCATCTCTTGTCTTGATTAGCAGCTATAGACTTTCAACTAGTCTTCCTACTTCCAGCTCGATCTTCTGTAGACTTTTCTCAGCCCAACCAGATTGATCTTTTGGAAACAGAACTTAATCACATTCGCTTCCCTGTTCTCAGTCCTCCAGTGGCTCCCTGTCACATTAGGAACAAATCTATTCATTACCATGGATTTCAAGGTTCTACACGTTCTATCACTAGGCAACCTCTCTGAGGTCATGCTCAACATCTCTTCCACCTCCCAGCCCCTTCACTGTATTCTAACCAGACTAATTCCTGGCTCTTCTGCAAGAATCACACTCTCTCCTGCCCCAGGCCTTTGTGTGACTCTTCCACCCTCCAGAAATGCCCTTCCTCCATAAATCTGTAGGGCTGGCTTCCTCACTTTCTGAAAGGTTCACGTGTAACCTTCTCTGATAGTCCTTTCAGAATCACTTATCTTGAATAGTACATCCTGATATTGTTTATCTCTTAACCTTCTTTCACTTTTCTTCACTGCTTTTTAAAAACTGATTTTATGCATCTATTTGGCTGTTTGTTAACTATCTGACTATCTTACTAGAATGTAAGTTCTGGAGTTTACCTTTTTCGCTATTGATTCCATAGCACCTAAAGCGATATCTGGAACAGAGTAGGTATTTGACAAATTCTTGTCAGGTGAATGACTTAAAGTTTTTCATCTTACAAGGCATGTATTGTTGAATGACTGGTATGAAGAATATATAACACTTTAAACCTCCATTTTTCAATTTTCCTCCAGCATGAGTGAACTAAAAATGTTTTAAAACATAAATCTGTTATCAATATTTCTGAACATACCTACACTTCAAAAACCTCTATATTATACAAAAACCTCTATATTATGCATCTAAAGTTGAACTTATTTTTTCCTGTCTTTTATTTTTCTTTCTTTTCTTTTTCCTTTTTTTTTTTTTTTTTTTTTGAGATGGAGTTTTGCTCTTGTCGCCCAGGCTGGAGTGCAATGGTGCCATCTCGGCACTGCCTCCTGGGTTCAGGCAATTCTCCTGCCTCAGCCTCCCAAGTAGCTGAGATTACAGGTGTGCGCCACCATACCCAGCAAATATTTGCATTTTTAGATGAGACACGGTTTCACCATGTTGGCCAGGCTGGTCTCGAACTCCTCACCTCAGGTGATCCACCTGCTTCAGCCTCCCAAAGTGCTTGGATTACAGGCATGAGCCACTGCACCTGACCTGAACTTTCTAATTATGTATTCTACCTCTGAAATAAAGGATTCCAAGCAATATTAACTTTTTCTTGGTAATAGACATGTATCTTTTTACTAATTATTATACATACAAATATGTCCACCAAATTTTCTTCAGTATGGAAAATACTCCTCAGCAGCCGACTGTTAGAGTGAATGAGAAGAGACTAAAATTTTGAATAATGGGAAGAGTCTTCCACACAGTTCTAGGTTTAAGTTTATTTTTCTTCCTACTGATACCCATAGGAGACTATAAAATACATCTCAAAGGTTAAGGAAGTATTTTTTTTTTTTTTTTTTTTTTTTTTTTTCTTTGAGACGGAGTCTCGCTCTGTCGCCCAGGCTGGAGTGCAGTGGCCGGATCTCAGCTCACTGCAAGCTCCGCCTCCCGGGTTTACGCCATTCTCCTGCCTTAGAGGAGGAAAATGTCAGATAGAAAGAGTGTCACCCAGGAGAATCTTCCTCTTGCATTCTATACATTTGAGCAATGGAAGTCAGCAATGAGATCTGAAATAGACAAAACAATAATTAAGCTCGAAACAGAAAGCCTATAATCTAAGGAAAGAACTTAGAGCAGTTGCTGACAAAAGGACTCAAGTTCTCGGCAATTCTGAATAAATACTAATATTTGAAAGTAGCCAGACAAGTGTGGGTTGGAATGTAGCAAAGAATAAATGGTGGGCCAGATACACAACTAGGACAGGGCATCAAGGAGATCCCGACTAGCACTGGTTCAAAAATCACCATACTGTAAAGATGAGGCCTTGGAGGTAGACTACAAATAAACACTGCTCATCATTGCTTATTTCTTGTTTAGATTACCTGGAAACAAACTGCTTCTCCATAGGACTACATTCGCTTTGCTCATCTGTTGTCTCCATGAAGATATGAGTAAACACAATTGCTTTAGGAGGTGAACTGCGAGGTCTGTTCTGACATCTGAATCCTTAACAGAAAGAAAGTCGTTCCCTACAAAAATCCTCTGATCTGTTCTTCTCTAGAACAGATGCATACAGTAAATTGCGGACCTGAGGTATTTAGACTATCTCTTCCATGAATAGAAACAGATTGAGAGTGTGTGTTGAATTTTTCTGAATAATTACCCAAGTGTCCCACTTTCTTCTGTATGTATTTAGGCAGACTTTCATGAAATTTAGGTTTATAATACATTTCTGAAGGCCAAAAAGTCACTCCATCAAATATCAATGTTTTGATCCTCGGAAAAATGTTTAGAAAAATATGCTCTATTTTTCTTTTATTAAGTATTACCTTATGTCAATGGAGATGAATAAGAATTACTTGATTAAAATTAATTCCATAAATAAAAAGTCTGGGGAAAAAAAGATTCCATAATCCCAATGGTAATTTTGGTATAAAAGCACTATTAACTAAAACTGAGTATGTTCATATTTAGTTTTTGAATATGCAATTAGCTATCATTTTAGAACAGAGGAATCAGAAACAAGGTGTCTTCAAATCTTCAAAATGTTAGGGTATACTGTCCACAGATGACACCTATAATTTTTCTTACTTCTCTGACAGCAGGAATCTGCAATTTAACCAAAGCTTTGAGAATTATGTGTTCACAAGAGGCAAGCTAGGACAAGAGCCCCTTGGCTAGCTTGCCCTCCTTTCCACAGTTAAATTTGATAAAACACCCTGCAGATATGGAGAATGAAAGAGAAAAAGGAGAAACACCATGTGGTATAAGCTAATAATTATTTATATTCGTAATCAAAGGCTCAGCATTTTACATGCATGGTTCACTACTCTGGCCCACCCAAGCCCTGAAGCTGTTTTTCTTTCTTCAAATTAGGAATTTGCTGATCAAATCAAATGCTGACTCCATATCCGAAATGATATGTTTTCTCTTTTTGCAAGTGATTAGGTCCTGCTAAGAAACTAATTGCTGCCATTTCAAATTGCACAAGTACAAAAAGAGCTTTCCTTAAGAAAGAATTCCAACTATATTTCTCATATTTTTCACCATTTAAAAGTGGTATTTTTCTTCAGCTCTGTTGTTTGGACCATAAAAATGGCAGAGAGTAATTCAACAAAGTAATAAGCCAAAATCATGAGTAAAATTTTGCATAATTTTATCTTGTTAGCTGTTGTGGCTTCTGCTAAGATTCTAAAAAATCAGCTTGAATTAAATATATATTGCTTTTTGCAAATGCATTATCTCCCATCCAATCTTATATTCATGTGGATACTTACATGCCTGTTGAAGTACTGAAGATAATTGTCTTTAGTTTTAAATCATGCTGTTCATATGGTTAAAGTTCAGATGACAAAGAGCTAAAAACAGAACTACCATTCAACCCAGCAATCCCATTACTAGGTATATGCCCAAAGGAATATAAATTATTCTACCATAAAGACACTTGTACATGTATGTTCATTGTAGCACTATTTACAATAGCAAAGACGTGGAATCAACCTAAATGCCCACCCATGGTAGACTGGATAAAGAAAATGTGATACATATACACTATGGAATACTATACAGCCATACAAAAGAATTAGATTATGTCCTTTGTAGGAACATGGATGGAGCTGGACGCCATTATCTTTAGCAAACTAATGCAGGAACAGAGAACCAAATACTGCATGCTCTCATTTATAAGTGGGAGCTAAATGATGAGAATTCATGGACACAAAGAAGGTACAGGGTGGGATAAGGGAGAGGATCAGAAAAATAACTATTGAGTGCTTGTATTCATACCTGGGTGATGAACTAATCTGTACAACAAACTCCCGTGACATCAGTTTACCTATATAACAAACCTGCCCATGTACCCCTGAACCTAAGTAATAGTCAAAGAAAAAAGTTCTGTTGACAGTAAGTCAACTCTCCCTTTGTTTCACCAAGTAAACCTAAGTAGCTTTGTCTTTATTTGTCATGTGAACCCTAACAAGTAGTAGAATAAACAGCAATTTGTATTATATGATTTCAGGATCACTTATTCTCCACCATTGTCTTCTTTGCTAATGAGGGACACTCTACAACAAGAGATTCCCTTTGAGGAACTCTATTAAAATGTAGATTTCCCCAAGGAATAGGTATTATTCAGGATTCTCCAGAGAAACAGAATATATATACCTATATGTATATATTATATATACTCATAAATATATAAGTATATATTTATATATAAATTTTATACTTCTAAATATTTATATTTATATAAATATATACTTATATTTAAATCTATACTTATCTATAAACATTTATGTTTATATATAAATATATACATATTTTATATTATACAAATTGACTTGTGATTAGAGAGGCTGAGAAGTCCCACAATCTGCGGTCTGCGAGCTGGAGAACCAAGAAAGCCAATATCGTAATTCAGCCCAAGTGCCAATGACAGAGAACCAAGAGCTCCATTATCTATGGGCAAGAGAAGATGAATGTACCAGCTCTAACAGAAAAATTCACCCTTCCTTTGCCTATTAATTCTATTTGGGCCCTCAGTGGACTGAACGATGCCCACTCACATTGGTGAGGATGGTCTTCTTTACTCACCCTATCCATTCAAATTCTAATCACTTCCAGAAACACTTGCACAGACACACCCAGAAAAAAATGTGTTATCAACTATTAGGCATCACTTAGCCCAGTCAAATTGATACATAAAATTAGCTAGCACAAAAGGTGACTCTGTCCCTGCTTGATACATCAGTAAGTCCGTTACACCTTAAGGTAGACGAATATGTCAGAGCCTTTCTTAGAAGCTGGTTTGCAGGACATTGCAGCAGGAGGGCCCCAGAAGAAAGAGAGAGTGAAGCACTCAGGAAGAATAAAGAGAGAAGGCAGAGAATCTAGGTAACTCTTTTAAGGAGGTATTCAGGATGTCTTCCTACTGAAATGTCTTTATAGGGAAATCATCAGTCAACAAAAGACGCTGCCTCTGAAACCTTTTGGAAAACACTTGTTAGTGGATAATGTAGTTTGGATATTTGTCCCTTCCAAATCTCATGTTAAAATGTGATCCCCAGTGTTGGAGGCAGGGCCTAGTGGGAGGTGTTTGGGTCATGGGGGTGGATCAGTCATGAATGGCTCAGTGCCATCTCCTTGGTGATGAGGTTGCTCTCTCTGGTTGTTTAAAAGAGGCCGGCACCTCCTCCTCTCTCTCTTTCTCTCTCTTGTCATGGGATGCCAGCTTCCCTTTGCCTTCTGCCAGAATGAAAGCTTCCTGAGGCCTCACCAGAAACAGGTGTTAGCTAGCATCATGCTTCTTGTACAGCCTGAAGAACCATAAGCCAAATAAACCTCTTATCTTTATAAATTACTCAGCTTCAGGTATTCATTTACAGCAATGCAAGATGGACTAATACAGTGGAGAATAATCAAAATCTATCAATTGCTGCAACCCAATGTTTGATCTCAGAAAGAACATCTCCAGTGATTTCCTCTTTCTTTTTGGGTTGCCAGAAAAACTGGGCCAAATGTTAGGGCCAGTTATTTCACAAAAGACCGCAGTTGCCAGACAAATGAAGAATGAAAATAAAATTAAAATAAATTTACCACCAGAGATTGTATAATATTTTTACCTGTAAAGAGAAGGAAATTGTAAACTTGCACTAAAACATCTAGCTCCAACTAGAATCAAACCCTTTTTTCCTGTGTTCACTGTGGTAAAACTTCATTTACTTAATTGGTTCACAACATCTAAGGGATCTTCCTAGAGATTTTACTGGTGTACAAAATGAACTGAGATTTAAGGGGAAAACTATTCCTTTATATGATTATTCTGATGCTTTAGTACTTTTTCCAGAATTATTTCTATTCAAAATAATACTTTAAAATATAGCACTAGTGCCCATTTAAAAACTAAAATAACTTTTAGGCAGAAATAAATAAGAACATGAAAGTATTGTTTAATATATTTTAATTTGATTGGTAAAATTAGCCCTGTGAGGATCCTATCCTAGACTTTGTATGGTGAAACTTTTACTAGGATGTATTTTTGATGCCTAAATTATAAACCTAAGAAAATATATTTGAGTGTCCAAATGATGGTACATAAAATGCTTAATTTCAACACTTGAACATCAAATAAAAATTTGCTATATTATGCTATCACTATTGAGTAATTAAAATTTTTTTCATCTGCTTTTTTTGGAAAAGAAAAGGTAACACTAATATTTACACCTACAGTTATTTGTGAGCTATGCCTCCCAACTGTATCCATTTTTCCTCTATAAAATCTTTGAAATATATACAATATTAAAAAGGTTTTAAAAACAATCACTTATACAGTGATCTTTGATAAATATCTAAATAATACACATTAATAAGGACATTAACCCTATACTTTGAATAAGAAACAACAACTTAATTATATACTTGGATTTTTTAAAAACACACAAAAATGTTACTAGTAGAAATGTAGACTGCACCTTTACCAACTTGCAAATTGTTTCAAGGTTGATCTGGACTAATTGCCACAAGACACTTATAGACTTGACATGTTGCAATCGATCAATGCCTACCTGTAAGATTGCAGAAGTAGTATTGGCAGTTGCTGGATTGTCTTAAAAATGAACTCAGATCAGCATCATACTGAGACAACAGATTTCTTAGAAATGGCCTTTCATGAGGACTGGAAAAATTTAGACTTAATAAAGAAAAACTAATTTCAAGCTACAGTTAGATAAGGCATAAATCAATAGCCCTGATTATTGCAAAATCAACGAATAGAGACAATGATTCTTGCTGGAAGCTGGACCTTGTTGAAGATATTTGAAGTTTCCAACTGGTCCTGATCTCTAGCCTTCAGATACAAGATTCACCAACTGTACATATTGCTACTGTTTTCAAGTGGACTACATGTTAGCCAAAAACGTTACTAATCAACTCAGTAAGAAGCTGAGCTCTGGAGCCAGGCTGCCTGGTTCTGCCACTTACTGTAAGACTTGGTCAAGTTACTTACTTAACTTCTCTATGCCTCAGGTTCTTCACTAAAATGGAGATTATATCAGTACCTAATCCACATTATTGGTATAAGGCTTAAATGAATTTATAGATATAATGTTTTTATAAGTGTGCCCAGTCTATAGTGGGTCCTAAATAAATATTACCATTGTAATTACCACTGTCATTATTGCTTAGAGCATAGATTGGCAAACTGTTGCCCTCAAGCGAAATCTAGCTTACCTGATTTGTATGGTATACAAGCTAAGAACTGTGTTTGCATGTTTAAAAGATTTTACAAGAAGAAAGAATAGGCAGCAGAGATACACGTAGCCTGCAAAGCTTAAAACACTATCTGACCAATTACATAGTTTGCTAACCCCTTTCCTAGAGGATGCTTGTTTAATTGGAATGTTTAGTCCATTCATATTTAGTGTAATTAATGATATGTTTGGGTTTAAATGAACTGTACAAATACTAGGATGGTGCAAAAGTAATTGCAGCTTTTGCCATTAAAAGTAATGATGTTTTTCATTTTATGGCGGGTTTATCAGGATGTAACTCCATTGTAAGTCAAAGAGCATCAGTAGCTGTCATTTATTTTATTATGTATATATTTATATTTACCACATATTAATCCTTTATAATAGTCTTTGCTTCATAAATCTCAATGCCTGTCTCTTAGATCACTTTTCTTCTTTCTGAAGAACTCACTTAGAATTTATTTAGGTATAGATCTGTTGGTGAAAAAAACCTTGCAGTGTTTGTCTAAAAAGTGTTTATTCCATCTTCATTTCAAAGCACATTTTCTCGGCTGTTGGGTTATAAATGGGGAGCTATTGTCTTTCAGAACTTTAAAGAACTCATTCCATATTTTTCTTGAAAGTCTGCTGTGAGTCTTCCTGTTGCCTCTTCGAAGTTCACGTATGTTTTTCTGCTAATGATAGTAAGACTTTCTCTTTCTCTTGGCTATTAGCAGGCTTTCTATGATGCACCTGTCTTTTTTTCTTTGTATTTATCCTGCTGGAAATTTCTAGAGCTTTTTAAAGCCATGGTTCTTCTTGCATATATTGTCCTTTTCTCTCTCCATGATTCATTCCAGATCCATATTTTAGGCCAATGCTCCTCTGTTCTATGTGTCTCATTTGATGTTAAACACTTTTATTGAATTTTTAATTTCAGTTATTTTATTCATTTCTAGAATGTCCACTTTTTAATGAATTACAACTGTCATCTAGTTTCTTAAGCATATTAATCACAGTTATTTAAAGAGTCCATATCTGATCATTTAAATATTTGGATTATACATGGGGTTCATTCTATCATCTGTTTTTGTTTTTGTTTTTGTTTTTTTGGTCATTTAATTCCATTTTCTAGCATGACAAATTTTTTTTGTATATGCCATACATTATTCAAAAAACTCTATCTTCAAGATGGTCTGTGTTAAGAAATTTAAAATTTTTAAGAAATAAACATTTTTATTAAAAAAAAGCTTTCCATCACTCAGACATGGGCCATTTAGGCAACACTGCTCTTAAACCAGAGCGAATGGCACTGTACCAGGTCCTACAATTCAGGAATCCTGCACTTTGCAGTACCTTCCTTGAAATTTTCTAAATTCTTATCCAATGCGTTGGGTTGGCCAGGACCAGCAGTACAATTCAGATAGGGCTTGCTGAGTTCTAGTGTTATATAGGTTCTGGTTATCAGAAGCATTTCCATACATTTTCCAATTCCTCTTGCCGTAATATGACTGGGCCAGCAGGTCTATCTGGGCAGTGCATCCCATGTCTACACTAAGACCTAATTCTCTTTTCAGCTTATTTCCAGATCCTCTTCTTTACATGTGAATTCAACCAGATACACCAAAGAGCTTCAGGATTTGAACCTAAAACATCACTCTAGGTTACCGTGGCTAGACTCTTATTTCAGGAGGACAGCCTGATCATCAGGTCATTGCTGCTGGCCAGGGTCATATTTCTTTCACAGAATAATGTAAGATTGGGCCACCAGAATGCTGCTGACACTCTGATGTTGGGTTACTCTCATTCACATTGGACACAGAGTGAGTTCAGGGCTATGAACTACAAGTGGTCCACTGCCAACCTTTGGGCCTGAGCTGGGTGTTTGGGCTTATGTATTGGCTGTTTCCCTTCTATCTTCTGACCACAATATCACCTCTGGTCTGTAGCATCCAATGGCAGGTGATGGGCCACAGTTATCTTTTACAGTTTTCTCTCCGTATCTGGCACCAAAGATGTTTACTCCACTCTCTCTGCAGACTCTGAATCACACATCGGGTATCCTGGATGGCCATGCCTTTTTCCTCTGGGAGTTTTTAACATCACAGCTCCACAATGCCATTGGGCTTTTCTGATAAATGTCTTATCTTGCCTCTGTTCCCAGATAGATGTGGTGATGTCATATTCTCTTGAATCATTTTTATGCCATGCTGAATGAGGGATAGATATACTTGAGTGAATGGGACCATTCTTTCCTCTGCTTATACGGGTCTCACCTCTCTTTCTTGCTGTTGGTGATATGTGGAAGGTGGGGGTACAATCAACATTGAAAAAGATCACAATCTAAAAAGGCGTTGATCGTGGCCTAAAAAAGTTCAAGAGAAAACATGCTCAGAAAAGATTTGTTTAATCTTTATTCTATAAAATTCTGAAAAGTAAATTTAATATTACCAGAAAACAGGTTATAATTCACATTTTCCTATGCACTATGGGTAAAACTTGCATTTGAGGTCATGATCCACAAAACACAATAACCACACTGGAAAGCGTCAATGGGAGCCAGTATTCATGGGCGGCAGGGTGGGTGCCACAGCATTATGAGTAGTGATGTAACCAGCATGAAATAAATGGTACTAGAGCAACACAGGGGCAAGAAACCCTACATTGTATTAACACAAACCAGTTCAAAAGCTACTTTTTCTTTATGGTAGGAGATACACACTCAGCCAGGAATAGCATATTTAACAATAAAGAACATCAAGACATGGTTCCTGGATATGAACAGAAGGAGATGGTGCCTGCATACTATGAAGAAAGCATATTCACATGCACCACTTGGACAATATGCAAGTAGGTACATATCTCTTCTCTATCCATCATTCTAAATCTTTGTCAATAAATCACTCTACTTCATATTGGCCCATGAATCTTATAATACATCTCAGTATTGTTTATATAGACAAATTGTTTATATAGACAAAGCCCTGCCCAAAATATTTGCTAGTGGCCCTGATATCACAATATCACAGACTAAGATATTATTAGTTGCTGCAATAGGAGCGATAGACTACTCAACAGGGTATTTTGTAGAATTATAAGATATTCCATTTGGAAATATCATTCATATTCTCTCAAAAACTGCTCCTGTGGGCCCACCCAGCAGGCTTCCCACCTTCTTAAGTCACCAGATAAAAAACAGTTCTTGGTCTTCATGTTTATGTTCTCATACACCTCCAGAAACTTCTTCCAAAAATTCCCTTACCATGCCTTTCACTTGGGGGCTGAGAATTCTGGAAATTAGCAAGCATTCAGCCAAGGAGTGTGATAACAACTCTTTCTTCTTGTGGGCTCCCTGGGCATCCATGGGTAATTCTTTAGAAGCAGGCCTCCCTGACCCCATAAACAGCAAACTATCTTCACGATGTCATGATTACATATTTATTCTCCCTCAGGATAGTCTAACATACTGCTTAGTACACAGTTGGCACTCAATAAACAGTTAAACAATTGAAATGAACAAAAGCCAGTTCACCTGCATGCCAATTGCATGGTAATTAAATGAAACTTCAAGTATGGCTGAATCTGATTTTAGACTTATCTGGACTTAACATACCTGGTTTAATATTGAATCATTTGTTCCCCCAGGATCTATGTAAAGCAGATTGGAGGGGAAATTGTATAGAACAAAGAATTTGGAAAATTAGGTTGATAATCTAAGAAAATCATTTGTGTTAATTCATCAAATTCAGTTACAAATAAATTTTGTGATAGAAAGTCTCACTCTGTCGCCCAGACTGGAGTGCAATGGTGTGATCTTGGCTCTTTGCAACCTCCAGCTCCTGGGTTTAAGTGATTCTCCTGCCTCAGCCTCCTGAGTAGCTGGGATTACAGGTGCCTGACACCATGCCTGGCTAATTTTTGTATTTTTAGTAGAGATGGAGTTTCACCATATTGGCCAGCCTGGTCTCAAACTCCTGACTTCACATGATCCACCCGACTGGGCCTCCCTAAATGTTGGGATTACAAGCATAAGCCACCATGCCCAGCCTAGCCCTGCATTTTCCTTTCACTATAGATTCTCTGTGACCATTTGGTCTAAGGAGCATCAGGAAGGAAAGGAATTTTCTGGTTGTTCAGGTCCCTCTGTGATGTTTCAATTAAAGAAATATTTGAACTCAAATTGGTAACTGATTAGTAATTTTTAAAATAACTAATATTAAGAGATGTTAAAGAGAATAATATGGATAAAATTACTCCTGCCTTAGATTAAAACCAACCAACCAACCTTATGTGTAAGATTCACTGTTGATGTATTCATTAGGTGATGGATGAGTTTAAGTCTACATAATGACACCAGTTCACACTTGAAGCTTTGTCATGAGATGTGATATGATATGTATGTAATTGAATCCAAGTCTCTAATCAAAGAACCAGAAATGGCCCTGTGGACACAAATGGGCATAAAGTCTTGAGTGTTTCATTTTAAAACGTAAAGAGTTCCTGTCTATGCCTTCTCCTTGTCATTGGTACGTATGAGATGAAGCCATCAGTCTTTCTTTATCATGCCACTATGGGGTTTTCTTTTATTTTTTCTAACTTTGCCATGGGTTTGCAACTAATGAGGTGGTCAAATATTGAAATTACTTTACTGTCTTGGGCATAAATGCAATCCTCATGGTGTTTTACTTTTTCAATTAACAACAACAACAACCACCACCAGTTTGTTAAATTCTCCAAGTATATATTATCCAAGGAATTCAAGGTATAGAGTACAGTGGATCTTTCCTAGAGATGAGACTAGATTTGCTTTTTTAACTCTTTCTTAATGACATGTCTTTTTCCCTTAAACTAACCAAATTTCCATTCTTTTCTGTAATAGAGTATTGAAAAGTGTGGTAATAAAGAGTCTGATAATATACCCTTTCTTGTCCTGTCTTTTAGCGACCTGGAAAGTATGTTGGTCCCATGCTAAGCAAAGAGGGGCAATGTGGATTACAGTTGAAATGACTTAGCCCATATACAGAGGGTCATTTTGTTGGATTCCCAGTGTGTAATACTCAAGACTGGCTCCTTTATATAAGACTGTGAGCTTTTCCACATTTCAGAGATGCACTATAAAACTTAGATGAAAAAATACCTCTCATGTCAATTACATAGCATTTCCAATCTATAAATACTCACTGCAGCTAGTGAAAGTGAATGAGTTCAACTGATGGTTCAGCTCACGGATCATTTAGTTATAGCACTTTAAATAAGAGAGACAATGAATCTTATATGAAAAGTATACAACCTGTGAAAGTTATATCTGTAACTATATTTAATCTAGACATGCATATAATTCTGGTAATAGGAAGAATGAAAGTTCATTGTAGACAATTTGGAAAATTAAAATCTCTTACAATGCAACACGTAAAATGAAAAATGTAGTTTTCACTGTTTTCCATGCATTTATATACTTATTTTGAACAAAAAAAAAACATTATTTTGTATTATGTGAGCTTTACTTTAAAGCACTTTCCTGTGTCACTAAATTTTCTCTGAAAATGTGATTGTAGTGACTGAATGCTATTTAATAGTATGGTTGTTCTACAGTTTATTAAGCTATTTATCTATTTTTGGACATTTAGACTTTCTCTAATTTTCACTATTATAAACAACACAGCATTTCTCCTTCGTTTGTATTTTTAATTGTTTTCTTAAAAGATTCCTAGAAGTAGAATTCAATGGAGAAAATGAACTCTCGTAGGGCCCTTAATAGTTTTTAATGAATTTACTTTCAAGTTACATTTCTACCAGCCAATGGTACTTACTTGCTGTGGTTTGAATGATGGTAGCCCCTTTAAAATTCATACATTGAAAGTTAATTGCCAATGTAATAGTATTAAGAGGAGGATCCTTTAAGAGGTGATTAAGTCATGAGGGCTCTGCCCTCATGGATGGAAATAGAGCCCTTATAGAAAGGCTGGAGAGGGTCGGTTCTCTTACTCTATTCTTCCACTATGTGAGGACATAAGCTTTCTCCCCTTTAAAGGATGCAACAACAAGGCGCCATCTTGGAAGCAGAGACTGGGCCCCTAGCAGCCTCCATTTTGATCTTGAGCTCCCAGCCTCCAGAACTGTGAGAAATGAATTTTTGTTTTTTAAAAACTTCCCAGTCTTAGGTATTTTATTATAGCAGCACAAACAGACTAAGATATTATCCTAATAAACTGAGTGTGTTTCTGATATAAGTCTCCTTGAAAGATATGCAAATGTTTTTTCTGTATATGTATATTAATGACATTCTATTATAGACCTCATTCAGTTTTTCATTCAACATTTTAAGGCCTTTTCATATTGCCATAAGATTCATTGCCTCTATCTGCTGTGTCCACACCTCTGCCGTTATAAACAACACTGATAGAAACATGTCACCTTTGGGATCTATAGAAAAAATTTTTTGGAGTATAATCCAGCAGTGGAATTGGTAGGCCTCAGGATATTTGCATTATCATTTTTACTAAGAACTGCCAGTTTGCATTTCAAAATGGTTATAACAATAATTATGTATATCAGTCCTATGTTATGGTTTCTAGCTCACATCCTTAATAATTTTTGGTATTGTCTAACTTTCCAGTTTTATAAGATGATAGCTATAAAATGGTACTTCACTGGTTACTTAGTGAGATTTGGCATCTCTTCATCATAGTTGGCATTCCAACTATTTTTTGCTAATCTGTAAATTGCCTACTTATATCCTTTGTCCACTTTTCTATCAGATTTTGTTTTACGTTGTTCCTTTTTATGTTATTTTTCAAGGTTGCCTTGTATAATCCAGGATTTTTACTGTGCTTTTTAGTCAATACAAATATTTTCTCTTAGTTTGTCATCTATCTGTTAAGCTGGGCCACATACCAAAAAAGATTCAAAAGACAAAAAGCATTAGTGAGATTTCAATGCACAATATTCAAATCATTTTCTGTCATAACAATCATTCATTAAGTTAGTCAACAAATACATATCAGGCACCTACTTTATACAGAATGCAATGATAAGCATGTTGAGGCCACAAAGAGGAGTAAAACACAGACTCTCTCTTCAGGGATTTCACAGTCTCATTTAGGAGATCTGATAAGGGAAAAACGTATACAAATGTAAAGTAATAGCTTCCATAAGTGAAACTGGTATGGGTCTGTAGGGACCGAGTTTGAAGGTACAGCAGATGTCCAGATGGAAAAATCTAATAAACTGTTGGAATGTGAAACTGACTGGAATGTGAAACTGACTATCAGAAGAGGTCAGAGTAATAGGGTTTGGAGAGGCATTTTGGTGAGAGTAGAAGCTATTAAATTGATGGAATTAGTAAGAGAGAAGTGAAAACAGAGCTGACAGATCCTTAGGCAAGCACTGCCTTTTGGGAAATGGGAGAGTAGCCAAGGAAAATGAGGAAAAAAAATCAAATGTCTCGGAGAGTAGATACGTAGAGTACTCTTGACTTGAGAAAAGGAACCATACCAAATATGCTCAGGTTTTGGTATTGAATATGTTTTTCTCTCAGAATTTTTTTTGAGGCAATAAGTTAGAAATGATGTTAAACTGGTGGATGAAGCCTGGTCACAAAAATGTCAGACTCTCTGAACATGATAAAGCACCAACCAACACCATTTAACCCCCTTCTTCCCTGGATGTATCTTTGACTTAAGTAACAAATATTACATAAGCCCACATTTTAACATATAATATTGGGGAGATGGGCTATTGGGTGGCTGGTCTTGTTTGATGGACTGGGAAGGGTGAGAGAAGAACACCAAGAAAGAACAAATTCTGGTTTAAGGAATGACTCTGCTAAGGCTGGCACATCCTGCCTTTACAGATTATATGTTTAAATCCATGGCAATCCATTTCAAGAATGAGAGGATTACCAGTGCTCACATTCTGCAGATTGTTTGATATTGTTCTATTATTAGCTAGCATTTATTAAGTGCTTATTACATCCAAGGAAATATGCTAAGCCTTTTACATGCAATATGCCATTTAATCTACTCAATAACCTGGGGGAAGAATTTGCTATTATTATCCACATTTTTCAGATGGGCAAAATGAGCATCAAAGTCAATAACCAGCAGAGTCAGCACAGATTTCCAAGTGTGAAGCCCATGCTTTTGGAAAAAGTACCACAGAATTTGTAAACTAAAAGGTCATTGGAATGGTAAGAGGGAACACCATCAGTAGAGAGTCAAGGATTGAAATAACCTTGCCAGAAGTTAAGAAACAACTGGGTGGTAAGCAAATGAAAGTAGTAAATGTAACTGCCATTTCCAAATCTGATGGTGAAGAAAGAGAGACATCAAAGGGAAAAAAATTAAGAAAGTTTTTCTTAATTTAAATGTTATGGCTAATATATCTCAAATATATTTGTAGAGTAAGAAGAGAAAGACTGGGGAGGAGAAATTGAAGATTCAAGAAAAAGAGTAAATTGATAGACCGCAGTTCCGAAGGAAGTGAGAGGGTAAAAACTCATAACGTATGAAAGAATTAACCTGGAGGAGGAGGTTAAGTTAACACTTAGGGGAGAATCAAAGAAGAAGATGTTAGGGGTGGAAACATAGAAAAAATGATTAGGTGATGGTAGAGCAGTTAAGTGGTAGAACATGTAATAGTAAACCATTTTCCTGGTAAACTATGAGGTGAGGTTATGCTCAAAGTCACCATGGCAGAAATGGAGAATATTTGCAGTATATTCTGTAAAGAATGAGATGGAGAGCCAATTAAAGGCGAGTAAAAGGGAAACTGAGAGGTAGAGAAAAATCACATTGAGGCTGGAGTATCTGTCAGGGTTTAGCTGCAAATAACAGAAATGACTTTAGCTATTTTAAGAAGAGAGAGATTTAATACAGGTGGATGCTTACAAATCTTTGGAAAGGCTGAAGTGGCAGACTCTAGGCTGAACTTCTGGGAATGATTCCCAGAACCATGGTGCAGAACTAGCTTGCCAGGAAAGCTGTGAACTCTACCATAATCAGGGAAAAGGAAGGAACTGGTGAAACTAAAGACTTAGGAAATACACCATCTTAGAGGTACACAACTGTTGGCTTTAAAGAAGTACTGCCCCTCTTAGACTCACCACTTGAGAATAAATTACCCACACTTCGGCCTCTGGGTTACATTAGTACCTGAGCTGTAAGGGTGTGAGAAATGTAGCTTTTAGCTTCATGGACCCTGCATGGCAGGAAGGCACACTGGAAAGAGGCTGGAGGGGATGTTGAGTGGCAAGCTACCATATCTGTGACAGATGAATAACACAAACATATGGTAAATTACAATTTAAAGAGAAATTATTCTCCTTACTCTTTCCACTGAAATCAGCAGTATATAGGCAAAAGTAAAGAAAATGACTAGTTTGATATGTAAAAAGTAAGGGAGCAAAGAAATCAGGATGTCTCATCTGGTCACTAGAGAAATGACTAACCATATGGTCCGGACTAGGTAAGTGGTCAAAAGAGGCCAGGAGAAATCAATGAAGTATGAGGATAGGAGTACGCCAAATGAGCATAATGTTGATAATGCCTACTTTGGCCTTGAGAGCCAAAGAAAAGATGCAATGGGCACACAACACCACGAACCGTATTATTTCTGTTTTGAGGAAAGTTATTAATACTTTTGAGTACAGTGTGCTTATTTTGATGCTAGGACAAATTGATGTCTCATGCACATCAGAACAAAGTAGTCAAGGCACAAAGCTATGGTATCTACCAGAGCACTTGTTAGTTGAACTATAATTTGGTGATCTGTATATGCATATAAAGGAGAGAAAGAAAAGGGAAACAACACATATTTGGGTACAAATGTATAATTTTATGTTTGATTCGCATACTTCTATATATGCATGAGATTTACAGGCAAATCGTAGGCTGTGTATAAAATTTCAAGAAAGGATAAATGCTTAAAGGTGAATTTAATGTCGTTGTAAGGTCCTTCTGCTGCAGTTAAAAAAAAATTGAGAGTGGATGCCTACAAGGATTTTAACATGTTTTATGCACTCAATTCATATTTATATAGCTAAGAAGTATTTATAATCTTTGCAGTCAACCTATTAGCATTTCTCCTTAGGTTTTTCTGTTTCCTACAAAAGGCATGCTGTTTTGTTTCTAATTCTTCTGGGGATGGGAGAGGAAGGAAAGAGGCTTCAGATCCTACAGATGCATACAATTTGACATGGGCTGTAGGTCTCCACTTCCTGGTAGCTTCCCAGCAGAAGCTCAGCCATGAGTCCATTGAATTCTACTTGTATGTCTGCAAATCTCTCCTTTTGTAAGATTTTCCTTTATCTCTGAAAAGAGGCAGTGAAGTTTGCTTTCCACCAGGCTGCTTTGATTTCCTCCCAGTGCCTCGAACAAATGTCAACAGAGCACTCTAGGGGCAGTCTCATATGTCTCTCGAACAAAATAAAGGAGAACATGCAGTGAACATTGGAATAGAGTCACTATACCCTCTTTCCACACCTTTTTAAATGTCTAGTGCATGATTAAGAGTTTATTGCATAGTTATATGTAGAATACTGCTGAAAAATATACACTGGAAATAAACCCTGCTTAGGTAACAGAAAAATGCATTCACATTTTTTAAAACATAGGGGCACAACTCTTGTGGTAAGGTATGAAAGAAAAAGATTGACAATGAATCCTTAAATGCTGATTAATCTTTTTTTTTAAAGTGATCCACAAACAGGGAAACGGAACAAACTGCTCCCTTTAGAGGGTCATTGTTTTGTGAAATCCTGTGGGATAGGATTGTCCAACCAAAATCTGTTACAGAGACATGTATCTCTTAGAGGCTCCTATAAATATTTGTCAGTAAGAATGGTTAATAGACATGCCATCTGGTGCCCCTGATCCTCAGAACTTGATAAGGTCTGCATTGTTGTTGCTCAAGAGATTTTGGTTGTATAAACTCTGGCACTCAGTATATGTGCTGATGGAAGATGAAGGTCCAAGCTAACTTTGAGAGAATAAAAATATGCAGGTGGGAGAAACAAGGAAACTTGTCTCCTTTGACAAATGCACGGTTCTTGGTTAACTTCTCATTAGCAGTCTGCTCACATCTCATTCCCATTAAGAGTATTCCGTTTTCTTTGTCTAAAGTGTTGAGTGGTTATGAATAGTAAGGATAGACTATCTGTAATTATTTTTTAATTATTAATGGTTTTGTTAGATCCTTTCACTTTTACATTACATTTCTGTTAATGTAAGTTAAATCAAAATGTACTTCAGTTTCCAAGCTGTTCCCCAATGTATTTTTCATTCTTTCATAACATTACTTCAGATTTCTATGAGGTGTCTGTGAAACAGCTTGCCTTTCAGGAGTCACCCTCACCATGCTGATAGATTCAGGTACTGTTCAGTTTTACAAATTCACTGGCCATAGCATTGATTGCCAGCAAATTTTAAATTCCCCATGGTAGGCAGTGCCAGAGACTTGATAGGTGCAAAAGTCATTTGATCTTAGCCAGCATCTTTAAACCCAATACAGGAGCATCTACTTTATTTAGTGCCTCCAGATGAGAAGTCTTTTAGTGCTTTATAGATACGAAGATTCTCTGTCAGTTAGGAGCTAAAGGAGAGGAGAAAATGAGTGAGTTTGGAAGGAACAGATGTCAGAGGAAGAAACAAGTATCCAGGGTTTGTGGTCCAGCTAAGTACCTTGAAGAGTAGTTCAGTCAGAACAAATACTTAGTACTTAGTCATTAGGAATATAATGACACTCAAGGAAAAAGGAAAAAGAAAAAAAAAAATAACTTCCCTGGAGAATAGAAAAAAAATCACCTTTTAATCAATTTTTCCATCACCAGCAAAATGATACTTTTTGAGGCGCACTATTCCCTCAGAGAAATAGTTTTGGTTTGGATTTACTAAGAGACCTGGCTTCAGATGGAGAATGAAACAACTCACACAAATTCAAATAATAGCCCTAGTGAACCAAAAGACAAAGAAGAGAGAATGGGTGAAATTTAAAACAAATTTGAAGTATACATAGCCCAGGGAATTCTGGTACCCTTACAGTTGGTGGTGTTTGAAAAAAACAAGCAAACAAACAAACAAACAAAAGGTTACTAAATCAGCTCTGAGGAGTGGCAGGAGGTGGGAGCCCCTCGTAGGGCAGAATTCCTGGCATGAGGTGGAGGGCAGTGAACCTCAGGGGACCGTCTTCGAGGAGCCAGATCTTAGCCAAAAGTGGATAGTTAACATACACTGCACCGAACACAAAAGCTACTAAAAATGACTGGATAAATTATGCAGAGGGATTTCTGGATTTCTTTCAAGTAATTAAGTTTCGATTTCTTGCATTTATTTTAGTTCCAGGAAGCGCAAGGCGCCATGGATTGCAAAAATCTTCATTGATTGTTCCAATGCTTTAAGTTTGATTTCGTGACTGGACTTAACTTTGAAAAGAGGTAAACACGCGGACCAAGGAAGCTCACTGCGACGAAAAATAACAACAGTTCGTTGGAACAAACAGACACGGGGTGCCTGCTTCTAAACAGAACGCAGAGGTCTGCATCCTCCCCTAAATGGTGCGCTGGAAGAAGGGGGGAGAAAGAGAAACGTGTGCGTGTCTGAATGGGTGTGCGTTAGTGTCAGCACGTGTGTGTCTGCGTGCCTGCGTGGGTGAGCGCACGCGCGCGCACGTATGTGTGTGTGTATGTGTGTGTGTGTGTGTGTGTCTGCATAAATGTGTGAATTTGAGCCCCTGTGCTCGGAGAGTGCAGAGTTAGGTGCCCAGAAGTTGAATCCTTCCCCGGGGCAGATTTTAGTTTCCTGGAGCCTACTGTGTTTGCTTCAAAGGTTAGTGATGCCAGTGGATCCAATCAGCTGTCCCTGCATGTGAGTTCCTGGCCACAATCAGCCTTACCAAACCCACCAGACGGAATTGAGAGGGCGTCTAGGAGCCTCTAAGGCATCCGGCCGGCCTGGGCTGGCTGCGTCCTGCGTCCTCCTCCTCCCAGTCTACTTTCCTTGAAACTGAGCTCTGCTTTCTTTCCTCCACTGGGAAAAGGGGAACCGTTGCTTTCTCTTCTACCTTGTCTCCCTTCATTCTCTTGTCCTCTGCCGGGCTGCTTTCCTCTGTTCAGAATTACCTAGAGAGAGCCACAGGTGGCTTGCTCTGCCACTACAGGCCCCTAGTCTAGGCCAAGTCTCTCCCAACCTCCAGAGTATGCTCTCTGGAGTGCCGATAGCCTTTGCTTTTGTTCCCTCTTCCTCCGTGAATCCTAGTTGGCTTTGATGGGAGGGAAAGAGGCTGTGAGTCTTTATTTCGTTCTAGAAGGGCCTGGAAACTACTGGATGCAGAGATTTCTGGTGACACTCGCTGACTATTTGCATTGGAAGGTTAGGAGAGAGAGCCCCGGAAAGGCACTGTTACCCTTCAGCATAGGGGGTGCCTGGCATCTTTGGGCGAGAGAGCGACTCCTTTAACGCAGGAGAGGGGGACTTGGGGCTCACGAGGAGCCAGTGACAGGGTAGTAGTGAACATACTCAGAAGATAAAAGATGTTTGAACAAAACGCAGCCATCACTCCTCAAACATAAATCCCTATCTCAATACTCAAGCACCAAAGCGCCCTCCTTCACCTGAACTTTGCTCTGTAGCTACATCCCTGGGGGCTTTCAGAAATTTGTTTCAGGGATAATTCCCTCTTGTGTCTTCTTTTTCCTGCCTGTAACAGTAGAAGCCAAGGAAGAGTTTAATCTACGCACCCCTCATCCCCACCCCAAACTCTTCTGCCTCAAGCCAGGAGTCCAGAGAGAGCTCAGGGCATTCATCTTCTATTCAGAATCTGAAGCAGATTGGCTGATTTTGAAATCTGTACAAAAACAGATGGGGGAATCCCTCCTTTCTGAAACTCTTTCTCCCACAAACCACTTTCTCCCTGAGATCGAAATGGTGAGCGAATAGGGCCAGATCTGTCCTTTCAGAAATCTTCCTTGTAGTCCAATTCAATTCTGTTTGAAATACAAAGAAATCACACTGCCCTTAATAGATTAAAATTTAATAAAAGACATTAGGTCCGGTAAAATATGAATGCACTGTTTAAAATTTTAATAGTAAATTAGGACCCAGATACAAGGAGGAGACAGTGATTTCTCCCCTTGGGATCGCTTCAGGCGCAGGCTGATTTTTGAGTGGGGGGGCCTACTGCAGGGACCCTTTGTCCAGAAGCCTGAGGGGAATCTCCAGCTACTCCTCCTCACCCAGGGGTGGGGGATTGTGAGGGGGGCTGTTCACATCTGTCTGCATCTGCCAGAGGACTGGACTGAAGCTATTGTCAAACAAAGAGGCTTGGCGAGAAAAAAGGAACGCCTCCTGTAGGCACACAGTTGATCCATTTTCCATCTTGCTGCTTAAAAAATAAAATGTTTATTTTCCTTTTACTAGGTCTGTAGGTGTGCAGATGCACAAGTGTGAATAGGGGCTTGGGCATAGGTATGTTGAGGTCCTAGGAAGCAGGTTTCAAATTTTGGGTCATTTGCCTCCACCCCTTGGGTTTATTGCCAACTTTCCAATTGTTTAGATAGCTCGTGCTAACGGAGGGGCTGGAGTCTTTTTTCCTTGGAGAGAGGCTTCCACACTCACTGGAGCACTTTGCAGCAATGCCTCTGGGCAAAACCGAAATGGGTTTTATTGATATCATCGCAACGATGTTGGTATTCTGGACACTCCTGAAAGGAGAGGCTGCAAGATTGCAAGTCCTGGTTGATGAAGGAACAATTGCTTTTTCCCTCTAATGCAACAAAATCACTGTTCATTTTTCACTTTGAGTGGGAAATGGAGAAGTATAACTCTATGACTTGACTTTTAAAAAATGTATGTGTTTTCTAGGAGGAAGGAAATCCAGGTAAATAAACTCTTGAATTGCTCTACGACCACATATTAATTTACTTCAACTTGATAATTTGAAAACACAGCCTTCCTTTTTTTCTTGTCTGGAATTAGGGATATCACTGAGAAATATTAGAGAGATAAAAAGTTATGTTAAACATTTTTAAAAATGATATATGAATTTCAGTTACCAGGAAAATATTCTCATGGGAGTTTTCTTGCTTAACATAGTTTTGGTCAATAAATTCCATATCAAACAAAGTTTGTCCAGTCATGTCAACAGTGTCCCTCTCTATTTCATGAATTTATTATGGTACCTTATTTACCATATGAAGTGGTGACAAGTGTTTAGCATTTTGGAGATCAGTTGTCAGTTACTATTAAAATCAAGATTAATTCATATTAACGATATGCATTTCTCAATACTCCCAGGTGACAACATACATTAAAACAACTATTGCAAGTAATTAAGCTCAACGAAGGAGGAGGGGACAGAGAGAGGTTCAAAATACCCCAAATATTTGATTTTCAATTCAAGTTCAGCAGACTGTTGCCACAATAATGCTCTGGAAACTCCTCAGGGTTGCTTTTTACTTTACATCTAATTAGGTACCTAATGAAAGAGAAGAATTTTTTCCCCATGTGGTTTTTCTCCTTGATTTTCTTGTGCCTTTTTTAAACACATAAACACACTATTTAGGAGTAGCCATACCCAAAAGTTTCTCATGTGATTCACTTGCTGTAATAATCTGGGGAAATTAGAAAGAAGAGGACGTTTGTCTTCCGGTTATTTTCGATCTTCACTCTCACTTTGGTCCTTTGGCCTTTATCGAGTATCTAGAGAAAACACACCCAAAATATTTTTATGGATTTTTTATTGGGCTTTAAAGATGCTCAACAGTTAATACTAATTAGACCATCCAAAGCCTTTTGAAGATTAAGCAAATTGGACAATCCTTGTTAATTAGAACATAATTTGAAGTTTGAAATTATATCACTGATGAAGTAGTCTAATTAGTATGACGATATGTTAATGGACCAGTGAGACATAGTGTCGGTAGAGTTTGGCATGAACCTCTTCACGGCTTGCAGGAAATCCTCCCTCCTATACCGACATTAATAAAAGATTTCTATAGACTTCAGCCTTTCCACGATGACATACAATTTATAGTACACACAATGCATTAGCTCATAGTACTGCTCAATTTTTTCACTATTATGAAAACTAATAAATTCGTCAAGCTGAATTAAGCATACAAATCAGATGA
This sequence comes from Piliocolobus tephrosceles, assembly GCF_002776525.5. NCBI lineage: Eukaryota > Metazoa > Chordata > Mammalia > Primates > Cercopithecidae > Piliocolobus > Piliocolobus tephrosceles. Next base: position 43,295,727 of record NC_045436.1, on the reverse strand, counting down.
GGCATAGCAGATTACACAGTGAAGCGCGGTGTCTCCCGAGCCTAAATGAAATTTCAATCTAATAATTCCTTCCTGGCCCAGTCATAATTTGTTTAGAGATGTTGTTCTACTTCTTTCAAAGCGCTATTCGCACTATAATTAAATGATACTCAAGCTTTTAACTTTGATTTATTTCATTTCTTGAAGCTTGAGACAGTGAGAGCTGTACAATGTCATTTTTTTTGTTTCCTTGAAAATTACTCTGGCTGTTGTTGAGGCAGAAATTAAACACCTAAGCACTTACTTGAACTGTCCGGCACAAGCCACATTCATTCACTTCAACAATCTCCTCTCCCTGCCCCATGTCCAGGTTTATCTGAGCTCACACCCGGGAACACTGCTGCTAGGAATCCCCTTCGGCTACTATTTATTATTTTCCCCCACACAGGGGAAGAGAAAGGCAAGACCGGGAGGATCCAGGGAAAGCGGAAGGGAATTAAGGACCATGGACAGAGCCCGTCGCAAGGACAGAGCCCGTCGCGCGCTCGTTGCTGCCGCCTTCCCCAGCACTCTGGCGACTCCTGAGGACAGTGGTCCCATCTTGAGCCCGCTATTCTGCCCGGTTGAGGTCAAGAGGCAGGGACCGCCTCTCCACCGCCACTTCCGGGAGCTGACCACCCGCGGGTTCCCCTTTTCCACTCTCCTTCCCACTCTGTTTTTGTCCCAGGGCTCGCCAGTGCCTCTCAGGCCTGCCGCCTGCTCTCGCACCTGCTCGCCTTCCCCAGGCGCCCAGTGCCTGCACCTGCTCCCGGTCAACCCCAGTCCGGATTGGGCCACCCGCGGGTTCCTGCGTTGGGGTCGGGGGGCCTTCTCACCCTCGCCTGCACCCTGCTCCTTCCGCTCTCTAGGGAGGTAACAGAAGCCCCCAACACCGCAGGAAGTAGAGAGAACAGGGGATCCAGAGGAGAGGGAGGAAGCAGTGTGTGTGTGTGTGTCAGAGAGAGAGAGAGGTTATCTCCTTTTGCAACTGGAACTAAGACTGTGTGTCTCTAGGAAAAGTGGTCTGCACTTGGACTGGGACAGAAGTGGGAGTGAAGTGTCAGCTAAAAATAGGCTCCGCACGGAGAGGCTGTGGAAATGAAGATAAGTGGGGCTTGTGCCAGCCCCCGAGAGTGTTTGTGTGTGTGAGTGTGTGTGTGTTTGTGTTGTGGGGTGTATTCAGCAGCACATGCGCTGTGTAATTTCTGACCTTCCCTCTCCCTCTGTCAGTTGCCCCTTCTTCCTTTGATTGTGGCTAATGAAGAATAATAAATCCAGGGGCAGGGTTTGCCAGTGGATCCTTCCAAGACTCAACTCACACTGTACTGGATACAGGGAGGAGGAGGAGGAGAAAAGGGGGGCAAGAGGAGCGTGGTGTGCCTGTGTGTATGTGTGTGTGTGTGTGTGTGTTGTGTGTGTGGGGGGGGTGACACGGGGGGGGGAGGAGTCGCATGCGCACAGAAGACCCGAGCCTGCTCCGCGGCTGTCCAATCCGCTGAGAGCTGCGAGAAATCGAGTGAGAGAAAGCCCTGCAGCCCCTCCGACCCCATGTCTCTTTGGCACCAGGCACCCGCCGGGCCGTGGGGGGCTCGTAACAGAGCGCCAACCTCCGCTTGTATTGGGGGGGGAGCTCAGAGCGGCGCGCACGACCAGGGTTGGCCGCAGCTTCTGTGTTCTCAGCGGTGGCCAGGAACCTGGGATCAGGGTCACCTGAGCAGACGGGGTGGGGAGGGCCGAGTGGGGTTGGAAGCCTGGAACTTAGTGGTAAGCAGGAGGCGTGGGAGGAGGCAGCCAGGTAAGAGGCACTCCCAGTAGTCCAGGGAAAACCCTACCCAACGCTGGCTTGGGCCGCAACTTTATTTGGGAGTTTCTTTTTCCGGTGAGACAGAGACCCGGCAGAAGCAGCGGGAGGGGCTGGAGGCTGGTCCTTAGGTAGGCACTGCCTGGCGACTGGAGCGCGGACCTGGCCACTTGGGTGGGGTCGAGTGGGGGCGCGATTGTGAGTAGCAGTCGCTGGACGCTGCGAAGGGGCGGCGGCAACCGAGCGCCGGCGGGGGCAGAGAAGGGGCGGCGGAGGGCGCGGTGGGCGAGCGCGAGGCGAGTGCGGGGAGAGCAGAAAGGACTCAAGCCTGAGGGGAGTAGAGAGGGAGAAGGGGCAACGCGAGAAACCTAGCAGGAGCCGGCGTTTCCTGGCAAGGGAGGGTGGAGGCGCGCGGGAGAGTGGGAGGGCGGGGGGCGCGGGGGTTGGCGCGGCGAGAGAGTATAACTCGCCGGCCGCGAGGAGCCGGGGCAGTTTCGGGCGCCGAGGTCTGCAGCCGGCAGCAAGCGGAGTCAGGCATTGGTTCAGACTGACAGCAGAGGCGGCCAAGGAGTGCGTAGCCGAGACCAGGGGTGCGGAGCCCGGAGGCGGCGGAGGGTGAGCGCAACTTCGCACGGCCCTTCCCAGCTCCAGCCCCGGCCCAGCACTTCTCGGAGGGTCCCGGCAGCCGGGACCAGGGAGTGCCTCTACCGACCAGCGCCCCGGCGGGCGGGAAGATGATGATGATGTCCCTGAACAGCAAGCAGGCGTTTAGCATGCCGCACGGCGGCAGCCTGCACGTGGAGCCCAAGTACTCGGCACTGCACAGCACCTCGCCGGGCTCCACGGCTCCCACTGCGCCCTCGGCCAGCTCCCCTAGCAGCTCGAGCAACGCTGGTGGCGGTGGAGGCGGCGGCGGCGGCGGCGGCGGAGGCCGGAGCAGCAGCTCCAGCAGCAGTGGCAGCAGCGGTAGCGGCGGCGGGGGCTCGGAGGCTATGCGAAGAGCCTGTCTTCCAACCCCACCGGTGCGTATTTCTGCATAATCACCGCTTAAAGGCACATTTTGACAGCCCCCTTTATCTGCTTGATGTTTTTTTCATGTCTGCACAGCAAATCACCCCACACCTCCAACCAATTTTCCCCCCTCTCTCTCTTAAGTATTCAGTGGGTCTTGCCTTTCATATTAATTTTTATGACCTGGGATGTTGCCTGTGCGCGTGTTTTGTTGTGTTGTGTTTCGTTGTGTCTACAGGCTCACTTTCCTCCTCCTCCTGCACTCCCGGCTTCTTTCGGTGGCTTCTCTCTTTTTCTCTTCGCTTCCTGGTTTCAGGATTATTGTTATTATTATTATTATTTTAACGATCTGGGAATGTTGTAGGCGCGGTGGCGGTGTCGAGCCCTGGGCCTGGGCTTCCGGAGAGAGAGCGTACAATTCCCTGCTGAGCGTAATGTGTGCCTTCTACTTGCAATTGCAGAGCAATATATTCGGTGGGCTGGATGAGAGTCTGCTGGCCCGCGCCGAGGCTCTGGCAGCCGTGGACATCGTCTCCCAGAGCAAGAGCCACCACCACCATCCGCCCCACCACAGCCCCTTCAAACCGGACGCCACCTACCACACTATGAACACCATCCCGTGCACGTCGGCCGCCTCTTCTTCGTCGGTGCCCATCTCGCACCCTTCCGCGCTGGCAGGCACGCACCACCACCACCACCATCACCACCACCACCACCACCAACCGCACCAGGCGCTGGAGGGCGAGCTGCTGGAGCACCTGAGTCCCGGGCTGGCCCTGGGTGCCATGGCAGGCCCGGACGGCGCTGTGGTGTCCACGCCGGCTCACGCGCCGCACATGGCCACCATGAACCCCATGCACCAAGCAGCGCTCAGCATGGCCCACGCGCACGGGCTGCCGTCGCACATGGGCTGCATGAGCGACGTGGACGCCGACCCGCGGGACCTGGAGGCATTCGCCGAGCGCTTCAAGCAGCGACGCATCAAGCTGGGGGTGACCCAGGCAGATGTGGGCTCCGCACTGGCCAACCTCAAGATCCCCGGCGTGGGCTCGCTTAGCCAGAGCACCATCTGCAGGTTCGAGTCCCTCACACTGTCGCACAATAACATGATCGCGCTCAAACCCATCCTGCAGGCATGGCTCGAGGAGGCCGAAAAGTCCCACCGCGAGAAGCTCACCAAGCCTGAGCTCTTCAATGGCGCGGAGAAGAAGCGCAAGCGCACGTCCATCGCTGCGCCAGAGAAGCGCTCGCTCGAAGCCTACTTTGCCATTCAGCCTCGGCCCTCCTCTGAAAAGATCGCCGCCATCGCGGAGAAGCTGGACCTGAAGAAAAACGTGGTGCGCGTCTGGTTCTGCAACCAGAGGCAGAAACAGAAAAGAATGAAATATTCCGCCGGCATTTAGAAGACTCTTGGCCTCTCCAGAGACGCCCCTCTCTTCGTCGCCCCTTTTCTCACCTTCTCTCTCCTGCCTCTTTTCACTTTTGGCGACCAGGAACAATTCCAGTAAATGTGAATCTCGACAAATCGAGTAAATGTGAATCTCGACAAATCGAGGACTGAAGAGGGAGCGAGCAAGCGAACAACTGAGCCCAAGCCGGTGAGAATGTGAGACAGTTTCTCAAAGGAAAGAATAACAAAAGATGGCATTTGTCTGTTGTAGCAAAGTTGTCCCTTTGAACCCCACCTCGGATCCTTCAGAGGAAATGTGGAGATGGCTGTTTGCAGGAAGGCAGACGAGACAGCCTTTAAAAAGTCCACAAGAATGATCAAGTAAGATTTGTTTTTATTCTTACAGAAATCACCCCTGTTCAAGTTTAAAAGTACACTTTGCAACTATTTTTCAGAAATAGAAATTGATTCAGGACTAAAACTTTAAACTAGAGTTGATGCTTAATGTGATAGAGACATCTCTAAAGTATTTTGAATTTTAAAAAAAGATGGCAGATTTTCTGCATTTACACTGTATATTATATATATATTTTTATTGTGGTTCTTACCCCCTTTTTCCTTCTCTGAAGTGTTAATGCTGAAGAAAAGAGTTGCGCCTGCTGTGTCCACTGCTCTTGAAAGCTATTATTGGTTATTGCAGAACAACCCTCTCTGTAAATTATTAATTTATCTCTCTAGCAACTTAATTTTGTGCACATTCTAATTAATTAAACTTCTTTCATCTAAAAAAAAGTGGGGGAAATGTATAGCTAGTAACATTCAAAAAATTTTGTTTGATGAGTTTACCGAATTTTTACAGCTTTCCTCCTATACTGTGTTCCTTTTGACCCATTTGTATATTCTCACTTGAATGAAGATTGTTTTTTTCTTTGTTTTTACTGGTAGTGTTCTGATTTGTGAGTAGACACTCAGTAATGGATGTCTTAATCGTGTAGACCTGATTCACTGTCTGAAGTATTGTTTACTTCGTTACATATTTAATGGGGATTCCCACATTGTCCCCATGACACATGAGCGCTCTCACCCTTACACACACACACACACACACACTCACACACCTCTAACAGAAGGGAAGAAGCAGTTGGAAGCATGACAGATGCACCATTTTCTAGCTTTAGGTGCATTTGCCACTGTGTTTGCCCTTCAGATTTTAAGATTTCACCAAGGTATTTCAGTCTTCCAGTTTTCAATTGCTTTGTTGACTACATGTTAACATTTATAGGAATCCTTCAGTTTTTCCTTTTGGAGGTTTGTTTGTAGAAAAACTAATTTGAACTGTAAGAAAGACAGTGCACTGCTTGTAAATTCACATTGTTTGGAAAAATTCTTTTGGAACAAAAAATGAGGTACTTGATAACTGGTACCTTATCTACTGTAAATATTTCATTAAAAATGATGCACACATAGATATATTCTTACAAATTTTGCTGTATTGCTGTTCCATTTGAGGCTCTCCAAAGTCTTGAGTTCTGTATATGGCCTGGTTTCTTGTTTTTATTAATAGATGGTTTATTTACTATGGTAATGTATTAATTTATTTTTGGTGTTGTTCGATTGTCTTTCATTGAAGAGATAATTTTAATGTTTTACTGGGAACGTATGCTGCTTTTTCATTAAAATATGTTATTAAAATTAAATGGCTTTTAAAATGTGATGTTGTTTTAATCATTTATGTGGGAAGTGTTTTGGTGGGAGACTTTTTAAAAGGAGGAAGCACATTTTGATGATTTATTAGGGAGTGGTTGTTATGAAAGTATAGCTTGGACTTCGTAGGGACTGTTTCTCTGGTAAAGTATTAAAGAACAAGGTTTATAACAGCCTTTTAATAGTGAGAGCTCATCTCACAGTATACTTCACTTTTCTGCCCAGAAGAAATTACGATATTTGGCTCCAAATATCTCCCTTGGAGTTCTTCCTTCAGACTTGCAATAATTCTGCAAAAAGAATCTTTATAAGCAGAGATATTGGATGGAAACAATTTCATGCATTCCCTCCCATCTCTCAGGAGTAAAAGTAAGAAAGGAACTCAGCTTACTTTTAGCAGCTCTAGGAGACTGGGTGTGGCAAGAGCCAAGGCCTGGTTGGAGGAGTACAGCACCCTGGTTGAGGCCCAGAAACGAGCCCACCATAGCCTTCAGTTTGGTCACCACCACTGGAAAGCAACGAACCCAGACAGAGCAGGAAGCACCTGAGTTGCTGGCTTAGGAAGTAAAGTCTCTCTCTCTCTCTCCCCCCTCATTTCCCATGACCTTTAAGGAAACTCACATAGCAGAGTAGGGCTGAGGAAGAAATGCTGTGTAGTTAGAAGTAGTAAATTTTTGCCCTCTTCTGTGATTCACCCTGACACCAGAGTTGGTGGGAAGTATGTCTGACTCTGGTTTGGCACTGACACAAGAAAATTCATCATGCTTGATGCAGTCATTTCTTCTTCTGATCCTAGCTTAAACACATCTCTCCACTATTTTAATAATATTCAGACTCCCCACAACAGTTGGACAACATACTTAATATCAGGTTTTCAAAGATATTTTTTCCCTCAGTAAGTGTCTGGTTTAGATATTTGTGTTATTAATATCTCATACTATTAATTAATATAAGAATATCATGCTAATCTATAGCTCAAATGAGAGGAAGAACTAGATCATTCTCCAGGAGTAATTCTATTAACCTGAGCTGTGACTCCTCTGATTTGGAACTATCTTGAAATGTTTCTTATTTTGGAGACAAGATTAGGAAATACCCCATGAGTCAATGAAAGTTGTTACAGTGACTCAAGTTGGGATTAAATATTGTTGGAAATATCATAATTTCTGGATGTAACAAAAAGTGTTGTGAAAGTTAGATGGAGAATGGATGGAAGAACCCCTTTTTATTACTGAAATAAGAAAGACACCTGAAGAAACAAAATCTGAGTGTCCATTAGAAATAATGAGATATTGCATAGGTGCCTAAGAAAACATTAAAACTTGTAGGAATTTAAAAGAAAAAATTGTGAGTTCAAGTATAGTAATATTGATGGTTTAATTCTATCTCTGTCTTGAAGGCTGAAAGTTTCTTCTTCTGTTTCCCTTCGTATTCTTAGATTCGGTTTTCCTGAAAGTCTTTTCAAACAGTCAGCATATGCTGAGTTAAACTCCGCTCGGTACAATGCTGAGTACTAATTTCAGTACCATGGATAGTAACTATAGCACTCAGCCCTACTCCAACTCACCTTTGACCAAAAAGTGTTTAGCTAGCTAGACAACCTTCTGCTTTCTTTCTTTCTCCAGAGTGGAGAAAATGAATAAAATGACTTGAATATGCGACAGATTCAGCTTGCTTATCTAGGATAAAAATGATATTCAATAAATAACACTGTTCCCTTCTCATATGTGGATTTTTAGTGAAAGGGAGTTAGCTGGCAGGAAATAAGACAGATGTGCTAGTGTCTTATTTCTACAAATATAGCATCTATAAATGAAGACGAAAACACTGTAAAAGTAGTAGAAATTGAGAAACATATTGGACAGAAATAAAAAGGAGTTTTAAAAGTACTTTTGAAGTATATGACAGCTTGCATATGGGCATACATGCCTAAGATTTTTGCGAGAAAAGTGACATAACAACAACTATCCATATATACTTCCATAGTTGAGAGTAAAGGCCTATGTTTTCTCCTCATTCACCAGGTGTTCTTTGTCTCTCGTGTTCCTGGACTTCCAAAGATACATCACATTTTGTTAATCTTCTCTGTGTTAGGGTAAGATAAAACTTTCTTGTCTGCAAAATGGAAATATTTTCATTCTTAGAGCATGCTTAAATGTGTGTTGTACGGGAAAAGCTGAAAAGAAATATATTCTGAAAGTTTTTACTAATGAGAGTTGCAGAGATACAGAGACAATACCAAACCAAAGAGATTTGGAGAGAAGAGGTTGGTCTTAAAGAAAAAATTAAAGCTAAGAATAGGCTGAACCATGTATAAATTGTTGAGAAATATCCATTTGGTGTTGACTTTCAAAATACTCAAATGGATAAGTAGCAGAATGTGTCTGAAAATTCTTGTCATATCAATCAAATCCACTGGCATTCATGACTTATTTCCTAATTTTCCCCAAGGTCCACAATTGCTATTTTGTTGGAAAGAGATATATTATGAATTGACTTAGTAGCACATCTAGACATCTTGAATACTACGTTTCAGTATTATGTAGTTTATTTTTTTAGACTTCCCTAAAAGCAAATGATCCAATCTTTTTGTTCAATGTGGTCATCTAAATCCAAACTGAAATGGAACAGAGATGATCATGTAAGCCCTGGTTGATATCTAAGCACCCTTCATAGCAAAACATTGTAACACCATCCAGAAAGAAGTAAGTTTCTTTCAGACATCTGACATTACATCAGTTGATCGGCTTTTTATCAGATTATGTTTCATCAACACATAGCTTGGGGAAAAATAATGTAAGTATGAAAAAGCAAATGAAGTAGTTAGGATTTACATACAATGTAATACTCTTCTCTTTTCCATAAAATTGATTTTTAAAAATAAGTGATAGTATGTAACTACACCTTTCAATATCAAGGAGAGATCCTGTTACTTCTCTTTGTGAAGAGAACTGAAACTTTTTCAAGATAATTGAAATTTGAGGGATAAAAATGTTTTATCTCAAACTTCAAATATATCAATTTATTTTGACCTATCTATTCAAGAAGCTCTTGAGAGATAGTGAAAAACGCATAGAAAAATTCTCTTGATTTTAAAAATAATATTATTCAGAGAATGAAGCTCAAATTTTTCTAGGTAGGCAATGACAGTAAGTTTAGAAATTTGTTTTTGGAATTGTTTCGCAAAAACCCTTTAAATCTTTAGGTAAATAATTCATATTAGAACTCAAAACTTCACTTTACTTTTCAGTTGGTCTTGGAGCGGGTTGCTGCAACAGAAGGGGAAAAAAGTTGGATTGGTATCCTGTAGGACAGAAAGGAAGATAAAGGTTTTCAGATAGTTATGATGTTCCTGAAGTCCACATTTGTCAGGAGACAGATTGATGGCAATGAGAAAAAAAATCACTAAATTTCCCCTGCCTTGCCCCTTTAAAGGAGTCATTTCCAGTACTGAAAGTCTATTATGAGTGAATTAATAAATTACACAGCAAATTATTAAATCCAGATAATTACAAGGAATAAGTAAGTAATCATTAGTTATCTCAGCTAATTACTGTGGGTCAGAGCCAGCCGGCATGTGAAATCCTCCGCGGGAATTGAAATTAACTTTGCACAGTGAGTCTCTCTGCTTGACATCCCCAGTCTGTAGGCACATGGCAGCTCCCCTGTGAGCCAGTCTTTCTATTTAACTTGGAGAGAATAGAAATAAAATTAAGTGGCGATGTGATAATAGGAAGCTGCTCAGAAAGCAAACTATGGGTTTTATTCTGTACTTTCAACGCCTGGAGATGAAAAGCTTTATTTACACCATTTCAAAAAAAATTTAAAGCACCCTTGTTGAAATGGGCTCCCCGAACACACAAGCACACATATCTACAGTCGACTGGTGTGACAGTCAGATTAGCAGCACACGAAGAAGGCTGAAGAAGAACAAACGTTTTGAGCCCCCTCTCTCTGTCTCTCTCCCCCCCCCCCCCCCCTCCCCCCTCTCTTCCTCCCTCTTCTCTCTCTCTCTCTCTCTCTCTCTCTCTCTCTGATGTGGGGAAGGGGGAAGGCAGCAGTCAGAAATAAAAAACAAAATTGCTCTTTGCTTTCATTCCACGCAGTGGAAAGGCTGTGGAAAAGTGCAGCCTGGCCTAATAATCTGTTTGTTTTGTTTTTGTTTGGGTAACAATATGCTTTCATCTTGCCACAGGAAGAACCAGCTTAGTGCAAACGTTGTCTCTCGTTGATCTTTTGCCAGATGCTTCGAGAACTGGTGTCACTTGTTTTCTTCTCATATAACATCACTTTCTGAAGCCAGCCTCCCCTATCCTCTCTCCCTCCACTCCCACCAACCCCTGAGGCCTTCTCAAAGGGCAGAGAAGAGGGCGAAGCCTGGTGCCCGTTGGAAAGTGGAAAATACATCAGTGTGATAATGTAATTGTGTGTATCACAGGGCTGGGAAAGCCTGGACATACCAAGAAAAAAAAAAATCTGCTGTTAATGTATTAAAATTAGGGGGGGTAGAATCTAAGAGCTTTTTTTTTTTTTTTTTTTTATCAATTGCAATTAGATGGACAGTCTTTCCGCTCATTCCCTGCTCTAGTCTGGGATGATAATAAAAATTTAATGAAGCCTGGGACGAGCAGAGAGCTCTGTCTAGGGACCGTGGAATAGAATATTTTAACTGTACATTTATACCAACTGTCTGGCTTCAAAGACGTGACTGCTTTTAATCTCGAATTAGAAAACCACAGACTTGAAATTAAATATTAGATACCCCCAGATCCCCTTCCTTTCTGAAATATTGTCACGACTGTTTTCCTCCATTGCCCCGTAACACACATATCTTAGGTCTCCAATTACATTTCCGTGAATAATAGATGGCTTTGATGGGGTGCAGTATTCTGGTGCTTTTTTGTTTTTGTGTGTGTGTGTGTTTTAATAGAGTTAATGCAATATTAATTGGCTGTAGATGTTATAAGAATGCACAACCCTATTTTCAGGAACAAATCGATGAGATAGGGATGCGAGAGAGGGAAGACAAGGCTTTTCCCAGTGTAGGTCACTTCTTTGCGGAGAGTCCTTCTCAGAGCTTTGGGTAAGTGAAGAGGCGCCTTAAGTTCCGCAGTCACAGCTGCTCAGGCTCCGCAGCCTGGAGGCGGGAAAGGGAACAGTGAGACTGAGAAGCAGGACGCGGGGACAGGCGATCGCCCAGAAGCTTTCCTTGCTTTTGGAGGCTAATGCTACGCGTCCGCCTGCGGGGCTCAGGCGGCAACAAGGAATCAAGATCCTCGCCCCCACCCTCCGACTCACCACCTAATGCTTTGCACAAGCTGGCCTTGGGTTCCCTGCCAGTCCCGTCTCCCCTCTCTTCCCCTCCGGTTCCTGGTGCGCACTGGTGACAGGCGGTTTGGGAGAGGGTGAGGGGTAGAGTCCAAAGGGCTGGGGGTGCGTGGGGTCAGAGCAGAACCTCCCTCCCTCGCTGGAGGAGCTCGCCCGGGCCCCAAGGGCCCCCCAGAGCTGGGGGAGCAGGCGCCTCGCCAGGCGCTCAGCCAGGAACCCGCAAGAAAGAGAGGCCCGGGCGCCTCGCCCCCTTGCATTTTACTAATCACGTCTATTTAAATTCTAGCGCGGTCCGCCGCGCTCTCACTGGGAAAGCTCTGGAGAACTCTACCCATCAATTATTCTGAAAAAATCCCTGACTACGTGAGGCTTCCAGCCAGCCGGAGGGAGGCGGCGGGAGGAGGTGGAGAACCCAGCCCCTACCCCTCTCCCCTCCTCCCCGCCCCTCCCAGCGCGACCTCTTGATATACACTCAACTTCAGGGTTCTGGGGCCCCAGGGAGCCTTGCGCGCATTCTCAGGGTTCGAGCTTTTGTGGATGAGGAAGGAAGGTGGTGGGAGAAGGTTGAGACGTGGCCTGTGCAGCGCATCCACTTCCAGAGCTGTTATCCCTTGTGCACCACCCCTTTCTCACTTTTTGTCAGGCCCCTAAAGCTGGCCTAATGGTTGGGGGCTGCTGGGCACGGAGTAGCTTCTACTCGGTCTTCCTCTGCTTCAAGGATAGGGCCTTCGGGGAGAGTCTAGCTCAGAAACTTTTTAGGAACCTCAGCTTAAAGTCCTGTAGCACGAACCCCATCCCCCATTCAGGCTCCAGGATGCCCGGAGGCCGAGCTGCAATCCAGGCGCGCAGCTGGAAGAACGCGTTCGCCCTAAAGTAGGGAGGCGAGTGAGCCTGGCTAGTAATTACTGCTCCCGCCACCCCCGCCCAGCGTCACCCGCCCCCACCCTGCGCTGGGTCTGCAGCCATTACTCCAGCTGTCACTCGGCGGAAAGCAAGCGCCCTCCCCCCATCCCCAGAATTGGCTGTAGCTAACAGAAACCAGTGTCCCCCTCGCCCTCCCATAGGGTCTGGATCCTGGCTCTTAAAAACTTGTCCTGATTTTTCATCAATACTGTACTTCCTCTTTCCTCGCTCCCCGAACTTTTGCATTTTCTGGATCCTGGGAGCATACTCAGAGTCTTATTTGTGTATATGGGTGAGGGTTTTTGCTTTTTATCTCTGGTGGTGGGGGGGCTTTCTGAATAATTGGAGGCAGCAAGAAAATGAGAACTGATATTTTTGAGAGAAGCCAACTGGCTTCTGAAATTGTTGTAAGATGCCAAGTCGTCCTGTTAAACTAATGGAGTTTGATTTTTTTTTTTTTTTAAAAAAAGTTACTGATGTGTTTGTAAGTGACTAAAAGGCTTAAACTAACACCCTCTGCACGATTCGTTCAGGGCAGTGTTTGTGTTCTTGGAAGGCCTGAATGACTCTGGGGTTGGCAAGGGACACCTGGAGATGCAGGGTTAATACACATAGGGCTGGACAGTCCTACTCTCCCTGTGGGCTACCTTGGCTTTGTTAAATGACTGCCTGCATTTCTGTGCCTTTTGGTTAAACTGAGTGAAGACTCACTGACTTCCAGAGGCAGAGTAGGTCACGGTTTGGGGAATTATTGGCCTAGCGTGTGACATGATCGAGGTGGAGAATCTTTTTGCAAAAACAGTCACATGATGCTCCAAATTCAACAGCAGTCCCAAGCCCGAAAAATATTAGGCTTCTGACCCTTGCCAAGAAGGGGCACCTTTTGTGCTCACTAGTTATAAACCTAGGAGCCCCTATTTCTTGCACTGGGGTGAGGGTGGAGTGTCTCTCCCTAGGTGGCAGCTGGCTCCTTGGTGTACCCAAGCAAGGTCTGGATTGTAAAGGTTCTTTAAGAACTGACCTGAAGCAAAGCATTTTACAACAGAGTGAAGGCACCTTTTGCAGCATAGCGGAGGGCCTGTGTATACCCCCTATCAGCCATGCTCCATGGACATGCAGATTCCAAGATTCTCAACTTCAACTCTGGCATTTTCCTCAAAACTTCTCACCTGCATCTCTCTCTCTCACACACACACACACACACACACACACACACACACACACACACACACCACAAAGCAACAAATGGGCACACTCCAAGCCAATCTCCTGCTATACCCCCTGCCAGCATGCTTTGTGAAACTTTTCAAACTCACTCAGAATGCCACTTTCTTAGTCTCACCAAGACACTTGCTTCTCCTGGGAAGGTGCTTGAGACTCCCCTTTCTGTGTATCTTTTTTCAAAGCACCTGATGGGGCTTTTACCTTTTGTTTGCTACAGGTGTCTTGCCTGTGGGTCCTCCCTTTACGCAGAGCCCAACACGGTGTCTTTTTGGCAGGAGCACTTCTGGCTCCAAAGGTGGAAGCCATCTGTGTTTCCCGGGGAAAACAGGGGACCTGGCCTGCAGCTGGGCTCAGCAGGGATGGGCAGGGATGAGGATCCAGAATTAAAGTGAGGATTTCTTTGGAAGCAGTGTTCAGTGCTTCAGTCTTTACCCTCTCCAGGGTTTCACGGTGGCTTGCAGAGAGGGTAGCCTCGCTAACTGGTTTTAAGTCCCATTTCGGTACCAACTCCAAGGTACCAACTAATGGTGCCCAAGTGCTAACTTTCCATGTCAGTTTCTGGAGGTGACACTTTGTCACCTTGAGCCAGAATGAAGGCAGCTCCTTTCTCCTTTACCTCTAGAGTCTTAGGATTTTGTTGGGGAAGAGAACTCGGCCTCTGGCTTTTGAGCTAGAATGTCTGATTCCATCTGGGAAAAGAGCAGTTTGAGGACCCTGGGGTCCACACCTTTAAATTAAATCTAACTTCCCCTAAATAGTCCTACTGGGTTAGGTAAGAATTGGTTGGCAACTTACACTTTCTTTCATCAACTTTTCACTTTACAGCCCTGAAAGCTTTTAATTACAGTATTGTCAAAGGGGCCCATTCTTCCATTTCCTAAATCATTTCATTGATTTTTTTTCTTCTTTTTTTCAGCTGCTTTCCTTTTCAGGGAGACTTATTTCTTTTTCCCTGGGATTCACTCTGAATTTGAAAGATGAATAAGAAAAAGAGGGAATATGTGAGGGGGAGATGGGTGGCTAATAGAAGAAAGTTATCTATCTTTCCCCAGGGAGAGGAAAATAATGCAAAGATGACCACATATGTTATCTCTCTGTCGTAGATCCTGCAGTGTAGACATGCAAAGAGAAAGAGGAGCTATAACAAAATAAAAGGGCATCAGTGCGGGGAGCTAGAACGGTTTCATTTTGCCAAGTATTCTCAATTTGTTCTGAGGAGAGGAGCAGACATATCTGGACAACTGGTAATTAGACTCGGTAATATGCATTCATTCACTGTAAAGAAATCACAAAAGATGTTGTAGTAGATCAAGTTTTCTGAGCTGAATGTGGCACACACAGCTTCTAATTCTGAAAAGCTCAGTCACATTTCCTCTCAAAACCAGGCAAGACTAGAATTCTTTGGTTCTGTCATTAATTTTGTTATTAAGGTAACTCCAGGTTTGTTTTCCAAATAGTAGTTTTACCAACCAGTTGTGGCATCAGTGCAGAACACAAGGTACCCAGTGCAGAGCAGAAATGAGCAAGAGGTTGCTGTCAGACAAAGGGAAAGCTGAGGCTGCTGTTTCTATTTGCTCCCATTGCTGTAGAATCCTAAACTAGAAGGTAGCAGAAATGTCCGGATGTTTCCTACATGGCCTTTTTGCACTAGCAATGTGTACAATTGGGGAGGAAGTTTGGAGGGGAGAATAGACAGATTTAATTTAGGTTAAGAACAATTGTATTTATTGTACCCCAATTTGAAACTACTTCATGACTCAGTAACGATGCTCCTCAGCATCGTTTAACTCCCACCATTTAACTTGAGGCCATTAGGTATCAGTTACTGCAAGATAAAATGATTTAATCAGCTAGGCGAAATCTCTTTACTGTTCAGTCCTTCCTCCTTCCATTTTCCCCTCCCCCTTCTCTCTTTTCTCTCCTCTCATCTCTCAAATAGCTTGGATGAGGAAATCTTAGAAGCTGGTGTCACTATTAGAAGCAACTCACTTATTGGGGCAGAATTTCTGTATCAACTTTAATGCTGCCCATGAGTTGCTTATAAAAATGATCCCCCCAAATCTGTATTTATCTTGCATGTGAAGGCAGAGAAAACTATCCTGAGATGCAATAATGCTTGGCTTTCCTGAAACAGCAAGACTGAGTTTTTATTTGTTTGTAATTAATAATAAACAAGCCATTGACAAGCTAGAGTTGGCTGTCTATTTAGATTTTGCAAACTCACTCATACAAACTCTTCCGCCTTGTTCAGGAAACGATGCTATCCCTGAAACTGCAGCCAGATGCGGCTCCAAGCAATCCCAGTGTTACATATGCTATTTCTCCCAGCTAGCTGATGGCAAGTAGATGTGATAAAGCAGAAACTGGACACAGGTAAGACTATCTTAGGCTAACTCTTCTCCCCAGCTTCCCATTAGGCACAATGAAAGGAATAGGTTGGAAGGAAACAAATTTTAGGAGTCGGTCCCCAAACCCTTTTGTACACTCTGATGACTTGAGACCTAAATCTTTTAATTAGGGAGTGTGGGATGGCACAGCAGTCCATAAATAAATAAATAAATAAATAGCTAGATAAATAAATAGAAAAACTAAAAAGCTACAATGTCTCCTCCATTTTGAATTGGGTAGGTATTACTGTTCCTCCAACCTTTCTATTTGAACTCCTTCAAGTTCTCTTTCGCCATTCTTCCTCCCACCTCACCACTGCTACACTCATACTGTTCTCCTCCTCCTCTTCTTTCTTCTTCCACTCCCCTCCCCGCTAGCACACTCTTGCAGGATGCGAATTGTATGCAAAGCTAGGAATGAGATCTCAAGCGATTTCACAGTGAGAGGATTCAAAAAAGTGATACACAAGGCTTAGATCCCTGAAAATTGTCTGGGATGTGTGGTTAGGGAGCCTGGGAAGCAGATTTGGGTCCTAGTGAAGGATGGAGCTGTGACTGTTCTGGGTATGTTGGTGGGTGTGAGGTGCAGGTCAGAGGGGGATGAGTCTGAATGCTTTTTTTTTTTTTTTTTTTTTAACTTCTTTAACCGTGTGGGGGAGGTGCCAAGGACATTTTTACTCTTTTGCTTGAAGAAGGCTACATCAACTCTAGAAGTTACCATATTTACTACCTAAACACACTGACTTTTTGATGAAAATGCCATCAGTTGTCTCTGCCCAGTTCTATTGCAGATCTATTAATCATATCCACAAGGATTGCCAAAATGGCAGGGCTCTCTTCGCTTTTCAGTTTATACAGAACAGAATCATTTACATAAAGTCCTTAAGGCAAATAACTGTTGGGGCTCTAATTTATATCTGATCGAAAATTAGCCGTCATTATGCGCTCCATTAGCAGCGTCTTTAATGTGCTTCTAAGCACCATTTGTCAAGCGGCTTGTTAATATCCTTCAAGTCTTTAAAGTTGAGAGCTCATTAAAGAGTACGCTCTGTTATTGATGTAATTTAGATGAGTTTGGAAGAGCAAGTACACCATGCCTTGAATGGGCAACCTCCAGAAGCCAGGGCAAGGGGGCATTTGGTCACCAAGTTCACTATCAGTGATCTCCCAGAAGCCTTCATGTTTCTTTGAGTTCAGGTCTCTGAGTCCTGTGAGCGTGTTTTTGAAGGCCCTCTCCCTAAACTGGGTGTAAGTCATTCATTTCTTAGGGAAGATCTATATTTGTCTACAATCTGCCCTTCTTTAACTTCTCAATTCATATTTACTTTGGCTTACTGAACCTTATGAGAAGAGTTTGGGTGGGAAATGGGCCCTAATCGAATGTTCTTTATGAAAGGACTCACCAGTTTCCTTTTTTTCCCCCTCTTTTCACCTCCGTCTTCTATTTACACTCAGTTGTTTGCTTCCTGAGGTTTCCCCCTTCATTCCACAGGGTAGAGGAAGTAAATATCCACTGAGAAAACCATAGGCTTAAAGACAGAGATACTGCCTTTAAACCTATTTTCACTGAGGTACAGTAAACCCGCTTAATTATGTACATATTATTACATTATCTATCAACCACCCCATCAGAAGAGCATAAAGGCCAATAAATTACCTCAGTTATTTATCTAAAAATCCATATATTTTGTCATTTTCTTTCTGGAGGTGATTATGTTAGTGTAACACAATAAAGAAAACCATTAGCACAGCCAGAAAATTGCAACTGAGTGCAACAATAATTCCACTAGCAGGAATAAATAACAGTTAGAAAGCTGCATTTCTGTCCAGGATTTTCTGGTAGGTTGAATCAGCCTCCTCTTGAATCCAGTCTTGAGCGTGTACAGGAATCCTGCTATCAGGGGGGTTTATTCCGATTTTGCATGCGCCCCCATCTCTAAATCTTACCTTAAAAGAAACACATTCAAGCCACCATGATTTTTGAACCCCACTTCTATTCCTACTCTAAATTCATTTCCCCTCCTGAGACCTTCTGGGGATTCAGAGATTAATGCAAGATAATGAAAGACATTAGGCATTTTATTCCCTCCTCTAAATTTCCAAGATTCTTTCAGTCTTATAAGCTAGGATGTGAAGAGGGTTATCCTTTATCACACAGACGTAAAAATGAAACCCAGAGTTTAGGAACTGGACTTGTGCGGGGCTGGTCCAAATGCCTCAAAGTCTTCTCTGTCCTCACCCCCTTGTCAGAGATAAGAATAATCTCATTTTCATTATTTGTTGAAGGGCTTATTCTTGCGTTCCATGCCTTAAAAGAGTTCATTACATACACACGGAGAGAGAGAAGGGAGAAAGAAAGATATAATAAGATCAATTTAAGGACATATTGAGGTCATATAACAGCACAAATATTCTCAAGTGCTCTGTATAATGTGCAGTGGGGATTTTGGGCAGTTTTATTGTGTGGTAGGATCCTCATCTCCGTTGTTTTTTACAGGATTCCTCCAGGCTAAAGTAATAAAGCGAGTAATTAGAATGCTAAAGACAGATGTAAATAACAGGAATGAGACAGCGGTGACAGATGAGCGGCTGGGTCAGGAAGGAGCCCAGTTGGTGGAAATGACACCGCTTCCCCGCTCCGGGTCCCCTCCCCCACCCCATTCGGGTTTTCTCTCTCGGCCTCTCCTCCCTCCTCGCCTTGGCCTTAGGCGCCCGACCGGGGACACACCGGTCAAAATTGCGTTTGGGCGGCGCGGCGATGCTGCGGTCTTGGGCAGCTGCGCAGGGCTTCCCGAGCCCTGGGAGCCGCAGACTCGTCCAAGGATCCGCCGCTTGGCTGGTGCCTGGGCCCTCCGGGGACCCCTCCAGGGCCGCCTGGACTCTCAGGTCTCCCGCGCCAGCCCCACCCCTGCTGCGCCCCCTGCTGCGCTTCGCCAGCGTCCGGCTGCAGCCTGCCCGGGACAGAGCGCGGAGTGAACCGGCCCGGCAGCCCCTTCGCTTTCCCATCGACCTCGCTGCCTTCTGGCTTTTCTCAAAGCCTTTTTTTCCTCCAGAGCCAGGGCGCAGATGCCCCGGCGATGCCTTGGCCGCCCATTTGACCGAGGTAACCCAGGCCTGCCCTTGGTGCCTCCGCAGGCCGCTCCACCGCGGCCCAAAGCTGGGGAAGCGTCCCAAGCCCGCGCGGTCTGCCACGGAGACCCAGAGGACCCGAATACTCAGCGGAATGCCACCCCGGCCGGGTTCTCTGGATTCCCCTCCGAGGCCACCCTGCGGAATCCGGCCGTCCCCAGAAGCTACCTCGTGTAACTGGAGACCTGAGAAAAAACTCTCCATATCTTTTGACAAAAAGATGTACCAGAAGCAATTTGCCTTTCCAAACCAAATTAGCAATCACTAGTCACATAGGAAGGCAAATCCAGTTGGTAATTCCTAAGTGGATGAGTTTCATTTCCCTCTCAACAATTTAAATGGGTTACACGGAAGTTTGAAAATGGTCAATGCTACTTAACCATTATCTTTGACATTACAGCAAAAGAATAATCAGATCTGATTAAAATCTCATAATGAGCAGGTCTTTTCTTTACTAAACCCTATAGATAATTTGCAGAATTCGGTCGCCAGAGAGACGCTCTTACTCTTGCTTAGAGGAACCTCAGTCCTAAAATTGGGCCCTGTTCAGGTTCGTTTTAAGATGAATGTCAATTCTAGCGATATTGCTGTCCTTTGGAGTGACTGTGGTTTAGACGGAAGTGACTGTGCATCGCCTTTCGCTTTAGAGCATTAAGTGCCCTGAGTACTCTTTAAATTAACACATGTGAACACACACCTGAAACAAATTGAAAACTCCAGAGTGAACCAAACTAGCCTAGGAAGCGTCTCTACTCTCCACTGACAATGTTGGGCCTGGATATGGGGTTTGTGTGTGTGGACGTGAAGCTGCTTATGGAACAGTGACAAGCACACAGTGTCGCTGAAGGATTCTTCTGCTGCTTCCCAGATTATTAAAATTAGTTCTGCCCACCAGTGGAGGAAGAAAACCTCTTTTCCAGATGTTTTAAGGAGGATTGCAAATGGGTAGGGCCAAATAAGAGAATATGTCTTGAGACACCAAGATATAGGCCAATCAATTTTGGTTTTAACTAAACCAAATCGAGAAATGGATTTTCATCATTTGCATCAATAACTGCAATAGATACAGCTCTTAACCTGTTTCTCACCTAATTCTGACGATTATCTTATTTTGAGTTAACATTTTTTAAGTTTTAAACAACTGTTTCTTCCTCAAAGAGAAAAGAGAACAAACTGGTGAATATCTGTGGCACATTTATGAAGCTGGTGAGGATGGAACTATTGCTCTCAGGCGCTGAGATGAAGTCTGTGGGCTACATTTTTTGAATCTATTGTTAAATCTGTACCTTCCAGATAGAGGTGATTAAAGAATGAGCACTCTTTCCTAGATGAAAAGTTAATCAACATTGGTGGGTATTGATTAAAGATCACCATAATATTCATGCAAAATTGGAAGTCTGCCCTGCATTATATATATATACGTGTGTGTGTGTGTGTGTGTGTCTTTATGAAACTTGAGATCTGCTTCATTATAAAAGAACTGGCCTTAAAAACTGAATTGGGCCTAATACTAATGCTTCTAGAGGTACATAACAGATAAATCCGCTCTGTTTGTGAGTTATTACATTTGATTTTGGAGAAAAAATACATTGACACATTTACAAACTCAGTGTGCAGCCTCAGGACCTGAAATGTAGGTCTGATGAGGAATTCTGATGTAGTCATATGTCTGATAGCAATCTTCACTTACATTTCTATGAGAAAGCTTAATATGTTTTGTCTGAGAATCAGAGGCTGGTACTGTTGGTCCAGGGGAGGGAAGGGTGGGAGCAATGTCTCAGAAAAGGTTATGATGGAAATATGTGGGGTGGCCCAATGCTGGGTGTGGATTCCTTTTAGCTAAGCCATGGGGCTGGAAATGAGGAGAGGTAGGAGAAGGGTGGGGAGGAGTGAAAAGTCCCATTGAATTGGACTTCTTCTGCAGAAAGTGAGAAACATCCACTTTCCCTGTACCTCTGTGAAGGACCTTTTCTGCATGTAAAACTCTTTTCTGTTTCAGAAATCTCAGACTTTAGGTTGCCACTCATTAGTGGGTAATGAATTTAGTGGGTTATGACTAGCATCAAGAACATTTAAGAACAAGTTTTTAAAAACAGAGTAGAATACAGTCACTAGGGACCACATGCTCTGAGAATGAGTTTTGTGTGATAAAACTTTAGTTGTATTCATATTTGTATATTTATATTGGACCATGGCAGAAAATATATTTTTTACTGTGTGTTTTACTCAAAACCATTTGAGAACCATTGTGGCTGGGCCTAGCTCACTTCCTTTCTGAGTCCCACCAGCCCTTAGTGGTTTATCAGTCCTTTTGCTTCATTGTCACTTATTGGTGCTACTTGCTGAATGCTCCTCTAGTGCTTTCCTGTGTTATTAACTTCTCATGTCTATTTCTTTCTAATTGAATTTGAACTGTTTCAAAGCTGTATATTTTAGGCTTCTTTGTATATTTTATGGTCTCTGAGGTGGTTCTGTACACTATAGCAGTTGATATATGTAGGTGGCTAATTATGTGCTTGACAAAAGCAAGTCTGATCTAGGGAGGCTTTTCTTTTTTTTTTTTTCCAACTTTTATTTTAAATACAGAAGGTACACATGCAGATTTGTTACATGGGAGTATTACGTGATGCCGAGGTTTAGAGTAAGGATCCTATCACCCAGGTAATGATCATACTACCCAATAGGTAGTTTTTGAACCCCCATTGCCCACCCTCTGGTAATCCACAGTGCCCATTTTCATGTGTGCCCAATATTTAGTTCCCACTTATAAGTGAGAACATGCAGTATTGGATTTTCTGTTCCTGTGCTAATTTGCTTAGGACTATGGCCTCCAATTTTTCTTAATGTGTTCTCTGCCTCCGCTAGAGGCTCACTCCTGTACCCTTGTTACTGGCTCTCATAGTGCTTTGTAGTGCCTTTGTGATACTTAGTGGAGTTTGACTACAAATATTTATGTGCTAGGTGATTTGTTTCCTCCATCAGAGCATAGACTTCATTAGTGTAGACCAGGTCTGTTGAGCTCATTTGTACCTAGCACAATCCTTGGCACATGGTCGAAGCTCAATAAACATTTGTTGGCCAGCTGATTGACTAGTTGATGGGCGGAATGACATAAAGAATGACCAGTCATTGTTCTGGCAGAGGCAGCAGACCTTTTATTGCTTGCCGGCAGGAAGGTATTTTGCTAATGAACTTACGATGAGAAGGAAAGACTAATAACTAATAATTTGAGGAAATTAAAACTTTGCGTGTGTGATATTGTCTTGTCCTTTTACTGAGATTATACTAGCAGTATATTATTTCGGTTCACTTTTACCTAGCTATAGGAAGGGGCTCCTGTACAAGAAACAGGTAAGTGGATGACATTTTTGCAATTTTTGAAAAACTGTTATGGAGAAAAGGGATTCTATTGTATAAGATTTAGTTTGTAACTTACACTAGAAATCCTTTTTAGAACTTGTAAGTTGTTTCCTTCTTGACAGAATGAGAATCCTTTTTCTATTAGATAAATGAGAGCTGCAACTCTGTGAATTTCCTTTTCTTGGCTGACATATACTGCAGACTTGAGATTTTGGTTAAAATCCAGTAGGTCTTTTCAACATACATTTTTTTTGAAATATTTATCTTTAGTTCTTTAGTCTTCTACAACTTGCTTTTTTATTGTTTGTTTTTAATTTTCTTTTGATTGGGGCTTTCTGGTTTTATTACACCTATGTCAGCATACTATAAAGGAAATGACATGTGTTGGCTTTGGAATTGGATAGACTTGGGTTCAAATTCTGAACAAATCAGCATTTTAATACTTCTTAGCTATGTGATTTTGGAAAAGAAACTTGTCTGTATCTTATTATTGTTGTCTGCAAAATGATATCAATACTACATTCCACGTTGTTTTAATTATCATCTGAAACATCACAGTATTTAGGACATTTTAGATAGTAAATGTTAGTTCTCTTTCTATCCATTTATGATATGAAACTTTCAATCTTTTTTGGAAGGAGGTGGGTAGAACCCATGACAACAAAAGAGTTTGGTGTGTTAATCTTATATTTTTTGTTTTTTTGAGAACCTGGGAAAATAATCTTGTTTCTCTCAATGACTTCATCTTCAAAATTCAGAAAATAATAATCACCATATATTACTTCAGATAATTATGTGTTAATAATATTGATGTATACACTATTTGATACAGTTCATGTATTACCTTAAGGATCATTTCAAAAAGGCACATGTTTATTTCTTTAAAAAGAGATAACCTGATATGCTGAGAACATCATTTCTCTTTTGATTATCAGGTTTTTGCATCAACAACTAAAAAATGTAGAATTTTATTGGTGCTTTAGTTTTAAGTTTATCATGTAGTTATTGAGGAAATTAAAAAAATCACACTCTATGCCATCCTAAGCAGTTACAACGTTTATAGAGAAGTATGAAATAGATTACTGCTTCAGCTTTAGATACATAATTCTAAGGACATAAGTAGTGGTTTTGGTAGTATAATACTAAGATTTCAATACCAGCCAAATAGAACTGGTTAGGGAGGTACACAGGCTTCCGGCAGAACCAGCTATCAGAAATAAGCCAAAGATCTGGGATCTAGGAGGTCGATAATCTGGGAATGAGAAACCAGTTCTTGATGTTACTTCCAGGCAGGCAGGAGTTCAAAATACAAAGAATGAAGGTCATTCAAAATATACCATAAACAGGGACACAGACATGAAATGAACAGAGTATTTTTCTCTAGTTTCCTTTATACTTTTTGAACTCCCTACACAATCTGAAACTGAATTTGAAGGTGTGTTCTGGAAGTAATTGAAATGTAGGGAATTCTGCTACTGTATTCATGGTTCAAGTGACATGTGAGACTTTGCATGACATGTGAGACCATTATATAATGCTTTTTTTCTCCCACCATGATTCCTAGAATTATTATGTTAATTAGTAAATTGAATATTTTAATCATTAAGTTAACAAAGCTTTAATAACTTTCAGATATTTTGAAAGATGCTGGAAATAAAAGATGTGTCCTACCTTTGAAAAGTTTACAGTCCTTTGGCGAGAAGGACACCGGAAAAATTTGATGAGCAAATGATGAGTGCTTGTGGGGTTAGGTCCGGAGTGTTACGGCAGTAGAGAAAGTGCTGCGTCAATTTGTATTTCATCAAACAATGATAAACCCCCTATTACCTTCAACCCTGCAACACAAACTCTGACTTGACAGAGGCAGAATGAAGAATTTATTTTCTTCAAAGCCAGTTTTGGCTTACGTAAAACTGTAGTTATTTGTTAAAGTCATGAGATAACTGTAGAGATGGCTCAAGAAAAGATTGTTTTGCCTTTGAAGCTTGCATATTTTTTCTCTTTCAGTTAGCCATTTCAAGTAGAATACTTTTTTGATACACTTGCTCAAGAATTTCAGCTTTATGCACATTCATTGTAAGCATTCTTAGCCAAATGAAAAAACGCCTCCATTTATCATTCCTTTAATGAGAATAGATAATTTCTTTTGGCTTCTAGAAAGCAGAATATTAGAAGTAGAAGAGAAAAAAAATTCCTTTCCTTATTTTACAAAGATGGTATGGTTTTATTTTTAGAATCAATACATTTTTGAGGAATTGAGTAGGTCACAAACTGGGAAAAAGTTTCTCCTTTACTTTTTTGTGGAACTATATGATTGTATTTTCTGTGCTACCACTTCAAGATGTTTCACTTTTGTTATTTGCAAAACGTGTCAGTTCAATATTTTGGGAAAATGTTGTATTCAGAAGAGAGACAGATACTGCATGCTTTAATAATTGTGGATGTGAACAGTGAACATTTTGCATGATAACCTCAGAGAGCTGGTAAAGTTAGGAAAATGATAGCATGTCAGTAGGCTCGAGTTATCTATTTGAAAGTCTATCTGTTTCTGATTTGCTTTTAGTATATAAGAATCTGGCTACTGAAGTTGCCCTACATTTCCCAGCACCTAGGGATCTGTCTTTGGCAGTCAGCTGCCCTGCAGGACTTGGCTAGGAGCCAGGCCACAAGAAAAGGCAGTATGGAAGTTGAGTGAGGAGAATTAGTTAAGCTTTTAATTAATTCACCCTTTCCTGTTAGAGCGTTGTATAGAGAATCATTCTTCAGTTGTATTTCAAATACTCAAACTCAGCCACATATTGACAGTAAGCAATAAGCATGAAATAGTACGCTAATCTTTAAGGATGACAGCATAGACATACATAGCAAAGCTTCACAGAGATATTCAGCAGACCCAGGGGCCCAGAAGAATTTGTATAGAGATAGAGGGCTCTGAGGCATGTCAAGGCACTGGGAAGTCTACTTCAACTGGTATAGCCACCTTTCTGGGTCTGGAAGGCACAGATGATGTTTATTGAGGTAGTAAGACATTGGAACACATTCAGCTGACACATGTGTACATAACTAACCTGGATACATTTAGACATGCTCAGTTTACACTTGTAAACTATTACCTTTGTGAGTTCCTTAGTCTGGGTGTGTACTCTGTACCACTCCTCACTTAAATTTCCTAATTCTTGTAGATCACAATTTTGGGTAGTCATACACCAAAGTGGCCACTGTTACTGAACTCAATTTTAAAAAAGTAAGAATGCATATTTTTATCACGTAACAAGAAGTCCTGAATGAGCATGAATCAAGTTGGTTAATCCAATATGGAAGCAACATTTTATCCACTGAAGGAAAGGAAGGAAGTAGCCTATTGCCTAGTGCAATATGAAGCATGATCTACAGACCAGCATGGGTCATCTGAGTCTCAGAACCTTCAATAAGGCAGACCAGTGCAGGTAGTACAGGCAGAGGAGTCAGGGATGTGGTTGGCAGCTAAGTCAGCTGCTGGTGATTTCTGTATTCTGTGGAGAGGCTGAGGAGCATGTGTGTGTAATAAAGATAATTTGATCTTTATTTATTGTCTAGGGAATTTTGTAGATATTAAGCATGATATAAAAAGTGATAAAAGTTGACTTCTCAGGTTATATTTTTTGAATACAAATGATAGGATTTTAACAGCTTTGGTGTTTTTTAAAAAGTCTGTCTCCATATTGTCAAAAGTAAACAGCCTTCTTCTTTCCTTCCTTCTCTTCTTTCTCCTTTCCTTTCCCTTCTGTACATCCTACTGCTATACATCGTACTGCTCTACATCCTATTCTGGATGTCCCCCTTAAATCTCTTTTCCTTCTTAACATAGATTTTATCTGAAATCCATTTTACATTACACTGGATATTTAAATTTTACTTATATAGCAAAATTTTAATTGTTAAAATGTTTCTGTGAAAATATAAATTGAAAGTGATTCTTTTTGTTTTTCATGGTAACATTTATTTATTTATTTATTTTTAAAATTTTTAAAATTTTATTATTATTATACTTCAAGTTCTAGGGTACATGTGCATAACGTGCAGGTTTGTTACATATGTATACTTGTGCCATGTTGGTGTGCTGCACCCATCAACTCGTCAGCACCCATCAACTCATCATTTACATCAGTTATAACTCCCAATGCAATCCCTTCCCCCTCCCCCATCCCCATGATAGGCCCAGTGTGTGATGTTCCCCTTCCCGAGTCCAAGTGATGTCACTGTTCAGTTCCCACCTATGAGTGAGAACATGCGGTGTTTGGTTTTCTGTTCTTGTGAGAGTTTGCTAAGAATGATGGTTTCCAGCTGCATCCATGTCCCTACAAAGGACACAAACTCATCCTTTTTTATGGCTGCATAGTATTCCATGGTGTACATGTGCCACATTTTCTTAATCCAGTCTGTCACTGATGGACATTTGGGTTGATTCCAAGTCTTTGCTATTGTGAATAGTGCCACAATAAACATACGTGTGCATGTGTCTTTGTAGTACAATAATTTATAATCCTTTGGGTATATACCCAGTAGTGGGATGGCTGGGTCATATGGTACATCTAGTTCTAGATCCTTGAGGAATCGCCATACTGTTTTCCATAATGGTTGAACTAGTTTACAATCCCACCAACAATGTAAAAGTGTTCCTATTTCTCCACATCCTCTCCAGCACCTGTTGTTTCCTGACTTTTAATGATTACCATTCTGACTGGTGTGAGATGGTACCTCATTGTGGTTTTGATTTGCATTTCTCTGATGGCCAGTGATGATGAGCATTTTTTCATGTGTCTGTTGGCTGTATGAATGTCTTCTTTTGAGAAATGTCTGTTCATATCCTTTGCCCACTTTTTGATGGGGTTGTTTGATTTTTTTCTTGTAAATTTGTTTGAGTTCTTTGTAGGTTCTGGATATCAGCCCTTTGTCAGATGAGGAGATTGCAAAAATTTTCTCCCATTCTGTAGGTTGCCTCTTCACTCTGATGGTAGTTTCTTTTGCTGTGCAGAAACTCTTTAGTTTAATGAGATCCCATTTGTCAATTTTGGCTTTTGCTGCCATTGCTTTTGGTGTTTTAGACATGAAGTCCTTGCCCATGCCTATGTCCTGAATGGTACTACCTAGATTTTCTTCTAGAGTTTTTATGGTATTAGGTCTAACATTTAAGTCTCTAATCCATCTTGAATTAATTTTCATATAAGGAGTAAGGAAAGGATCCAGTTTCAGCTTTCTACTTATGGCTAGCCAATTTTCCCAGCACCATTTATTAAATAGGGAATCCTTTCCCCATTTCTTGTTTCTCTCAGGTTTGTCAAAGATCAGATGGCTGTAGATATGTGGTATTATTTCTGACGAGTCTGTTCTGTTCCATTGGTCTATATCTCGGTTTTGGTACCAGTACCATGCTGTTTTGGTTACTGTAGCCTTGTAGTATAGTTTGAAGTCAGGTAGCGTGATGCCTCCAGCTTTTTTCTTTTGACTTAGGATTGTCTTGGCAATGCGGGCTCTTTTTTGGTTCCATATGAACTTTAAAGCAGTTTTTTGAATTCTGTGAAGAAACTCATTGGTAGCTTGATGGGGATGGCATTGAATCTATAAATAACCTTGGGCAGTATGGCCATTTTCATGATATTGATTCTTCCTATCCATGAGCATGGTATGTTCTTCCATTTGTTTGTGTCCTCTTTGATTTCACTGAGCAGTGGTTTGTAGTTCTCCTTGAAGAGGTCCTTTACATCCCTTGTAAGTTGGATTCCTAGGTATTTTATTCTCTTTGAGGCAATTGTGAATGGAAGTTTATTCACGATTTGGCTCTCTGTTTGTCTGTTACTGGTGTATAAGAATGCTTGTGATTTTTGCACATTAATTTTGTATCCTGAGACTTTGCTGAAGTTGCTTATCAGCTTAAGGAGATTTTGGGCTGAGACAATGGGGTTTTCTAAATATACAATCATGTCATCTGCAAACAGGGACAATTTGACTTCTTCTTTTCCTAAGTGAATACCCTTAGTTTCTTTCTCTTGCCTGATTGCCTTAGCCAGAACTTCCAACACTATGTTGAATAGGAGTGGTGAGAGAGGGCATCCTTGTCTTGTGCCAGTTTTCAGAGGGAATTTTTCCAGTTTTTGCTCATTCAGTATGATATTGGCTGTGGGTTTGTCATAAATAGCTCTTATTAGTTTGAGATACATTCCATCAATACTGAATTTATTGAGCGTTTTTAGCATGAAGGGCTGTTGAATTTTGTCAAAGGCCTTTTCTGCATCTATTGAGATAATCATGTGGTTCTTGTCTTTGGTTCTGTTTATATGCTGGATTACCTTTATTGATTTGCGAATGTTGAACCAGCCTTGCATCCTAGGGATGAAGCCCACTTGATCATGGTGGATAAGCTTTTTGATGTGCTGCTGAATCCATTTTGCCAGTATTTTATTGAGGATTTTTCATCGATGTTCATCAGGGATATTGGTCTAAAATTCTCTTTTTTTGTTATGTCTCTGCCTGTCTTTGGTATCAGGATGATGTTGGCCTCATAAAATGAGTTAGGGAGGATTCCCTCTTTTTCTATTGATTGGAATAGTTTCAGAAGGAATGGTACCAGCTCCTCCTTGTACCTCTGGTAGAATTCAGCTGTGAATCCATCTGGTCCTGGACTTTTTTTGGTTGGTAGGCTATTAACTATTGCCTGAATTTCAGAGCCTGCTATTGGTCTATTCAGGGATTCAACTTCTTCCTGGTTTAGTCTTGGAAGAGTGTAAGTGTCCAGGAAATTATCCATTTCTTCTAGATTTTCTAGTTGATTTGCGTAGAGGTGTTTATAGTATTCTCTGATGGTAGTTTGTATTTCTGTGGGGTCAGTGGTGATATCCCCTTTATCATTTTTTATTGTGTCTATTTGATTCTTCTCTCTTTTCTTCTTTATTAGTCTTGCTAGCGGTCTGTCAATTTTGTTGATCTTTTCAAAAACCCAACTCCTGGATTCATTGATTTTTTGGAGGGTTTTTTGTGTCTCTATCTCCTTCAGTTCTGCTCTGATCTTAGTTATTTCTTGCCTTCTGCTAGCTTTTGAATGTGTTTGCTCTTGCTTCTCTAGTTCTTTTAATGTGATGTTAGAGTGTCAATTTTTGATCTTTCCAGCTTTCTCTTGTGGGCATTTAGTGCTATAAATTTCCCTCTACACACTGCTTTAAATGTGTCCCAGAGATTCTGGTATGTTGTATCTTTGTTCTCATTGGTTTCAAAGAACATCTTTATTTCTGCCTTCATTTCGTTATACACCCAGTGGTCATTCAGGAGCAGGTTGTTCAGTTTCTATGTAGTTGAGCGGTTTTGATTGAGTTTCTTAGTCCTGAGTTCTAGTTTGATTGCACTGTGGTCTGAGAAACAGTTTGTTATAATTTCTGTTCTTTTACATTTGCTGAGGAGTGCTTTACTTCCAATTATGTGGTCAATTTTGGAATAAGTGTGATGTGGTGCTGAGAAGAATGTATATTCTGTTGATTTGGGGTGGAGAGTTCTATAGATGTCTATTAGGTCTGCTTGCTGCAGAGATGAGTTCAATCCTGGATATCCTTGTTAACTTTCTGTCTCGTTGATCTGTGTAATGTTGACAGTGGGGTGTTGAAGTCTCCCATTATTATTGTATGGGAGTCTAAGTCTCTTTGTAAGTCTCTAAGGACTTGCTTTATGAATCTGGGTGCTCCTGTATTGGGTGCATATATATTTAGGATAGTTAGCTCTTCCTGTTGAATTGATCCCTTTACCATTATGTAATGGCCTTCTTTGTCTCTTGATCTTTGATGGTTTAAAGTCTGTTTTATTAGAGACTAGGATTGCAATCCCTGCTTTTTTTTTGTTCTCCATTTGCTTGGTAGATCTTCCTCCATCTTTTTATTTTGAGCCTATGTATGTCTCTGCATGTGAGATGGGTCTCCTGAATACAGCAGACTGATGGGTCTTGACTCTTTATCCAGTTTGCCAGTCTGTGTCTTTTAATTGGAGCATTGAGTCCATTTACATTTAAGGTTAATATTGTTATGTGTGAACTTGATCCTGCCATTATGATATTAACTGGTTATTTTGCTCGTTTATTGATGTAGTTTCTTCCTAGCCTCGATGGTCTTTACATTTTGGCATGTTTTTGCAATGGCTGGTATGGGTTGTTCCTTTCCATGTTTAGGGCTTCCTTCAGGGTCTCTTGTAAGGCAGGCCTGATCGTGACAAAATCTCTAAGCATTTGCTTCTCTGTATAGGGTTTTATTTCTCCTTCACTTATGAAACTTAGTTTGGCTGGATATGAAATTCTGGGTTTAAAATTCTTTTCTTTAAGAATGTTGAATATTGGCCCCCACTCTCTTTTGGCTTGTAGAGTTTCTGCTGAGAGATCTGCTGTTAGTCTGATGGGCTTCCCTTTGTGGGTAACCCGACCTTTCTCTCTGGCTGCCCTTAAGACTTTTTCCTTCATTTCAACTTTGGTGAATCTGGCAATTATGTGTGTTGGAGTTGCTCTTCTTGAGGCGTATCTTTGTGGCGGTCTCTGTATTTCCTGAATTTGAATGTTGGCCTGCCCTACTAGGTTGGGGAAGTTCTCCTGGATGATATCCCGGAGAGTGTTTTCCAACTTGGTTCCATTTTCCCCCTCACTTTCAGGCACCCCAATCAGACGTAGATTTGGTCTTTTTACATAATCCCATACTTCTTGCAGGCTTTGTTCATTTATTTTTCTTCTTTTTTCTTTTGGTTTCTCTTCTCGCTTCATTTCATTCATTTGATCCTCCATCGCTGATACTCTTTCTTCCAGGTGATCAAGTCGGTTACTGAAGCTTGTGCATTTGTCACGTATTTCTCGTGTCATGGTTTTCATTTCTGTCATTTCGTTTATGACCTTCTCTGCATTAATTACTCTAGCTATCAATTCTTCCACTCTTTTTCCAAGATTTTTAGTTTCTTTGCGCTGGGTACGTAATTCCTCCTTTAGCTCTGAGAAGTTTGATGGACTGAAGCCTTCTTCTCTCATGTCGTCAAAGTCATTCTCTGACCAGCTTCGATCCGTTACTGGCGATGGGCTGCACTCCTTTGCAGGGGGAGATGTGCTCTTATTTTTTGAATTTCCAGCTTTTCTGCCCTGCTTTTTCCCCATCTTTTTGGTTTTATCTGCCTCTGGTCTTTGATGATGGTGACGTACTGATGGGGTTTTGGTATAGGTGTCCTTCCTGTTTGATAGTTTTCCTTCTAACAGTCAGGACCCTCAGCTGTAGGTCTGTTGGAGATTGCTTGAGGTCCACTCCAGACCCTGTTTGCCTGGGTATCAGCAGCAGAGGTTGCAGAAGATAGAATATTGCTGAACAGTGAGTGTACCTGTCTGATTCTTACTTTGGAGGCTTCCTCTCAGGGGTGTACTCCACCCTGTGAGGTGTGGGGTGTCAGACTGCCCCTAGTGGGGGATGTCTCCCAGTTAGGCTACTCAGGGGTCAGGGACCCACTTGAGCAGGCAGTCTGTCCCTTCTCAGCTCTCAACCTCCATGTGAGGAGATCCACTGCTGTCTTCAAAGCTGTCAGACAGAGTCGTTTGCGTCTGCAGAGGTTTCTGCTGCTTTTTTTGTTGTTGTTGTTTAGCTGTGCCCTGTCCCCAGAGGTGGAGTCTACAGAGACAGGCCGGTTTCCTTGAGCTGCTGTGAGCTCCACCCAGTTCGAGCTTCCCAGCAGCTT
The DNA here is from genome assembly GCF_002776525.5 of Piliocolobus tephrosceles. Taxonomy (NCBI): domain Eukaryota; kingdom Metazoa; phylum Chordata; class Mammalia; order Primates; family Cercopithecidae; genus Piliocolobus; species Piliocolobus tephrosceles. The sequence continues at coordinate 43,263,758 of NC_045436.1, read as the reverse complement.
TGTTTACCTACCTAAGCCTCAGCAATGGCAGGCGCCCCTCCCCCAGCCTCGCTGCTGCCTTGCGGTTAGATCACAGACTGCTGTGCTAGCAATGAGGGAGGCTCTGTGGGTGTGGGACCCTCCTGGCCAGGTGTGGGATACAATCTCCTGGTGTGCCCGTTTGCTTAAAGCGCAGTATTGGGGTTGGAGTTATCCGATTTTCCAGGTGTTGTGTGTCTCAGTTCCCCTGGCTAGGAAAAGGGATTCCCTTACCCCTTTCGCTTCCCAGGTGAGGCGATGCCTCGCCCTGCTTCAGCTCTCCCTGGTCAGGCTGCAGCAGCTGACCAGCACCGATTGTCCGGCACTCCCTAGTGAGATGAACCCAGTACCTCAGTTGAAAATGTAGAAATCACTGGTCTTCTGTGTCGCTCGGGCTGGGAGTTGGAGACTGGAGCTGTTCCTATTCGGCCATCTTACTCCGCCCTTCATGGTAACATTTTGATTTTTTATATTACTTAGTATATGTAGTAAGCACATGGGTAAGCTGAAAAGTTTCAACTTCATCCTGTGAGAAGAACCCTAGAAAAAGAGAGTTAGTGAGCAATAACAAAAGATGTTGGATTTATTGTGTCCTATATTCTGCAGGACAGTAGCTAAGACTTTGTAAAAAGGCTTCCGTAGAATAATCAAATGTTATAGTCAAAACTTTAATTCAATCTTCTCGTGTTACAGGAAAAAAGGATGATGTGACTTATCTTTGATCATACAACAGATTAGCAACATAGTTAGTACTGGATGGACTTCTGGTAGAATGAGTCTTTATTAAGTGTCTTTTCTGCAAACAATGACCTCACAAGAAATTAGGATAACATAAAAGCAAATTAGATTGTTACATGTATTAAACACTATATCTATACCTCTGTCTGACTTAGTTTCAAAGCAGGTTTTCATTTTGCTGACTGTGAGCCTGAGCTCTAAGGGACCATGGCAAGGAAATAGTCTATTCTGTCCGGGTAGCATAATGAGGACGGGGCAGCCGTTGAGTGTGTCTCTGTCCCTGAAGCTGTCACTTCCCTATTGCCCCATCTTGCCTTATTGACCTCTTGACTAGAAGATAATTCTTCATGACCTTCCTCATCCTCCAGAGTAGAAACCTGGAGAGTGACATGAATCATAATGCAGGGGACTTGTCTTGAGGTTAGGAACGAAGAGGGACAAGTGTGGATGGGGAGTGGGGTGGGTGAGGTCTGCACACATCAGGGCTTGGGGTCAAGAGATCGGAAGGTCCGAAGGGTGGGGAGATGGTTTCTAGACCTTGTCTTAGTCATACAAAGTTGCTTCTGTTCCATTCTCCATAGTTTAAATGTATCCTGACAGAAATAACTGTGCGTGGTGCCTCATGATGTTTGTCCCTGAATACCGTATGTTTTAGATTCCGGAAGCAAATGCTCTCTTCTCTTATAATTGACTGGCTTGTACCCCATTCTGTATGCTTTTTGTTTGTTTGATCACTTCTCTAGTGTTGGCAAAGGCCATTGGATCTATACAATTTACAATAATATTATGAATAAATAAACTGATTTTGGGAAACACCTGGTAAACTTGGGAAGATACGAAATTCTAAGAATACCCATCTGATACTTAAGTGCTTGAGTGTTATAGTTTTTAAATCTTGAAGTTAATTTTTTTCATTAAAATTATACATTTGTTATAGAAAATACAGAAATGATAGAAGAATATTTGTCAAATACAAGGGACCCAAAGTCTGTTAACATTTTGGAGTTATTTGTTTCTTCTTGTATCTTTTTTCTTTTTTTTTTTTTCTTTCTTGAGACAGAGAGATGGGGTCTTGCTCTGTCACCCAGGTGGAGTACAGTGGCACAATTCTGGCTCACTGCAACCTCTGCCTTCTGGGTTCAAGTGATTCTCTTGCCTCAGCCTCTGGAGTAGCTGTGATTGCTGGTGTATGTCACGACACCTGGCTAATTTTTGTAGTTCTTATTTTTTTTTGAGATGGAGTTGTGCCATGTTGGCCAAGCTGGTCTCGAACTCTTGACCTGATATGATCTGGCCACCTCGTGGTGGAATTATAGGAGCAAGCCACCTTGCCTGACCTCTTCTTGTATCTTTTCTATCTACTTATTTTTCCAGGTTTGTATATATACATACATTTGTAGTTTGCTTTCCCCCACTGTCTTAGGTCAGGATTCCTGGTAATAGACAGACTCCAGGTAGCAGGCAGTTTTCTTTATTATGGCAACATCATATTCTATTGTGAGGTTATACCATAATTTACCTATTTTTGTTGTTGTTTTGTTTTATTTTGGTGGAGGGGCATCTTGCTGTGTTTCCCAGGCTGGCCTTGAACTCTTGGACTGAAATGATCCTCATGCCTCAGCCTTCCTAGTGGCTGGGACAACAGGTGACTGCCCCGCTGTTTCTCTCTTATTGGACCCTTAGGTTAATGACAAGTTTTGGTATTAGAAATGTTGTTATGGTATACTTCTTGATAAATATGACTTCTGAGTTTTGATTCTTTTCTTGGCATAGATTGTGGTAATGGATTTATAGGGTCTTGTTATATGTTGTCAAATTACTTTCCAAAAATGTAACGGTTTACACTCTGCATAGGACATCTGAAGTTCTGTATGTCAAGCCTCCCTTTTACTTCCTCTTCTGGTAAGAGTGTCTGTCTTGTTTTGATTTATCTCATCCCAGTGATGGGATTTTGGGGCCTCAGGGTGCTGCCAGGCAGTAACATGCCTTGCTAGATCTTAGCAATTGATATAATGGGTACATGTGACCCAAACTAGGCCAACCAGACTTCTTCCTTTGAGATTTTATGTTCTGAAGCTTAAGATGTTCTGTCTTCTGGGGTTCCTAAGCTCTGATAATGTCACTTGGTGGTGTCTGCTGCTGGGATGCCTGACTTAGGGAGGAAACTCTGCAACTGGAGAGAAGGAGGGAAATGTAAATAGAAGTTGAGATGAGACACTGTGGGTTGGGATTGGGGGACAAAAGAAGAGGAAAAGGAGGTGAGAGAATACGGGGAACAAGAAGAGGGGAGAAGGGAATGGGGGAAAGAAGTAGAACAAAAGAGAGAGGAGAGAGTTGAGTTTTTCTATCCAGTTATTCCTGAGGTCAATGGCATCCATATTCTTTCAGTTCCTTGTGCCGATAAATTCTTTCATGTGATTATGTTAATTTAAATATAATTTCTATGGCTTGTCTCTGAAAGAGTCCTACTTTGCATTCCCACTTTTTCCTATAGTTTCAGTTGAAATTAAAAATCTACAGTGTAAATTCCCCACTTGACCTTGCACCCATTCCAAGTATTAATCATAATCAGCATCAGTATTAATCACAATGGATAGCCATGCTGGAACTCAAAATATTCAGTTGGTTATAGGTCGCTTGAACCAAGATTAGTAACAACTTTAACCAGAAATAAATATATTTTAAATTGATATATGAGGTGTTGAATGAGTATTAAAGGTTTACTGGACATTTATTCTTCACCTTAAATTTAATATGATAGGTTTGTAACTCCTTTTCTGTCTTTTCAATATTCTCTAAACCATTTATTTCTAGGTAGAAAGACTCCAGGAAAAGTTCAATTTTTGCTATTATTGGATTCTTGGTTTGCTCACAAAAAAGAAGATCTTATATTTATATCCTTCTAGAGCATCCTATAAATGTGCTAGCTTTTTGTAAGGTTTAGATTTTATCTGGGACCGTATTGGAGGATATGTCGCATTTACTCCAGGTTTCTTGATATGCACCAAAGTGGTTTTGTTGCTATGTGCCATTGATTTGAGCGACACTATTAATAAAAGCCCTTCACCATAGAGTAAATGTGAGATGGTCTCTGGGAAAAAAGCAGAGGGAAGGGGTGTCTGGGTTAAAATGGTAGGATTCTCAAAGCTGTTAAAGTACTAATTTGCATTATCAATGGTCCAAATGGGACTGCAAAAGGCAGCATTTTCAAAACAGGGTTTTAAACACATTTTTCACTTAACATTTCACCAGGTATGTGTTTAATCCTTGAAACAGAGCAGTGAAAAAGATAAGAAGTTGCTTTGCTCTCACAGAATTTGTAGAGCTTACAGTTAGTCATTTGCCATGCTGGAACATCAGTATAAATGAGCGCCCATATCATATTAAATATAATAATAAATATCACATAGCAACATAAATATTTAAAAGCTATACATTAAACTAACTGATTGTTAAAATGTGTTCCATGCTCTTCCCTTGAGTGATATATCTGCAAAGTGATCTGGAAGGCCAAGCTTTCATTTAGAATTTGGATTATTTGGAGTTTTGTGCCCTGATGACCAAGCACACTTGCTTCTGGCTCCCTGATTGTGAGCTCCTTTCTCACTTATCTTCCCACCCCAAGAAAGTTATGCATGGATATTTGGGGATATCACAACCCCTACATCCAGGGTGTACCGCCTGGGCACCCCTCCTCTTACATCCTTTGGGTGTAGAAACTGTGGAGGGGTGAGCTATGTTCCAAGTGAGTATACCTCTTTGGCCCCTCTAAGCTTCTGCTGAAGGGTGAGCCCTGAGGAAGCCAGGGCACCAAGGGTTGTGGGGAGGACTCAGGGTGGGGGCCCTAGCTATTGGGTTCTAAGGATAGTATTGTTTATTACCTATGATTAGCTTGTGTTCTGTGGAACACACTTTGGAAAAATGGTTTACTGTTTGTGGAAACAAGGACAACCTTGAGAAGACTAGATGTAGAATTTTTGTTTAAACATAGTTAGTATTGCCTTTTGTGACAAGATGCCAATTAGAACATTGGAAGAGTTACTATAAAAGGCTGGAATTGTATTAGATGAACAAGCCACTATCCCAGAAGTCAGATTTGAACTGTGATGGTTAATATTGAGTGTCAACTTGATTGGATTGAAGGATGCAAAGTATTGTTCCGGGGTGTGTCTGTGAGGGTGTTGCCAAAGGAGATTAACATTTGAGTCAGTGGGCTGGGAAAGGCAGACCCACCCTTAATCTGGGTGGGCACCATCCAATCAGTTGCCAGTGTGGCTAGAATAAAGCAGGAATGGACAGAGCAGACCTGCTGAGTCTTCTGGCCTCCATCTTTCTCCCGTGCTGGATGCTTCTTGCCCTTGAACATCAGACTCCAAGTTCTTCAACTTTTGGACTCTTGGACGTACACCAGTGGTTTGCCAGGGGCTTTCTGGCCTCAGGCCACATACTGAAGGCTGCACCTCAGCTTCCCTACTACCTCCCTACTTGTGAGGTTTTGGGACTTAGAGTGGTTCTCCTTGTTCCTCAGCGTGCAGACAGCCGATTGTGGGACTTCACATTGTGATTGTGTGAATCAATACTCCTCAATAAAATCCCCTTCATATATACATCTATCCTATTAGTCCTGTCCCTCTAGAGAACCCTGACTAATACATGAACTATAACATATTTTGTCTTAAACCTGGAAGTAATTGGCACAGGTTTCTTAGCACCAAAGACCTAACCCAGAGCACTGGCATTTGGCTCTGTTAGTGCAGCCTAGTCCTCGCTCAGTGTTTGAAAAATAGGCAGCACTTATTAGTCAGTTGAAGTAATGGCAAATAGCAGACAAAAGACAGAAAATGCAAACAGAAGGTAGGAGAACTATAAAAGCATAGTCAGTGGTGGTCAGGCAATACATAGGAATAAACAACCTTACATCCCTAATTCTTGCTCCATACGAGTGTATAGAAGCTGCACAAGTCTCCATAGATTTAAACAGTGAAATTATTTTTGCAATACTCTTTATGTTTTAAATGGCAATGTGATGCAATAGATATTTTTACATGCTTAAAATGAAAAAAAGGAAATTGCTTTGAGATAATAGCTTCTGTTGTAATATTCACTTACATGAAATACCGAACAAGGGTATTGATATATTTGTTTAAGAGTTGCTGAAAACTTCAAGATTAATGGCATTCACTAACAAAAGAGTGATCATTTTACACTTAAAATTCTGTGCAGCATGACTTGTCTTCTTTTTTAAAGGAGGCTGTGCTGTGCTTTTTCAGAATCATTTTACTACCACCATGTAGAGTCCCAGGAAGATTTTGGGAGACAAGAGCCTATGTCTTTCTTGATGGATGTACTAGGAATAACTAAAATCACTCCCTGATCAGAATTCCTCTGAACACTTGATGGGAGAATCCTTCCTGCCCACTGACTCATGGGTCTTTTGAGGCTGGAGCAGTGTTTGCTGAATCATTGCTGAACTGGCTGGATCATTCATTGCTTATTGGATCTGATTAATTCTCTTTTGTTTTCTTCAGAATATGTTGCAGACATTTTCTGAAAGTGTTTTGTCATCTTATTGTGACAAAATATTTATTTGCCAGTATATTTAGTGGATGAGGAGGGAGAATAATGAGTGTGTTGGTATTATGTATGCACCATGAATTTCAGTTGCTGACAGACGTCGTCTATGACAATATTATGCCACAGGTTTCTTTAATCTTTGCAGTCGAGGTTCAGAAACATGAATTAAACTTGATTGCACAATATCTCCTCATAGAAATTATAAGGAGAATGGCATGCCCTGACAGTGCTTATTTACACAGAACACCCTAGTTCACTGTTTCCCCTCTGGCTTTTCTTAAGCAATTTATTCACAACAGTTTTAAATTTAAAAATCAGTATTTCTAATAAAATAGTTTTACACTTTTCATCTTTATGTATGGACATGTATTGGAAGGAAATCCAGATGAGTTTAAGCAGTAAAGATGACACTATTAATAAAAACCATTCTAGGAAAGCCTATGAAAACTAGCTATTGTTGTTTCTATTTCAACACTAAAGTATATGTGAATGGAATATAGTTTAACTTTTCATTCATTAACTAGGCATTGAGTAGTAAAATTGGCTTCAGGCAAAAAAGTAAATCAATTGTGGTCGAATTAAAAAATGCATTTGGTAGTTTAAAAATATTTTAAAGAGTTTACTCTTTTAAAATCAGTACTGAGTGCTTGTCATTGATGGTATGCTTCAGTAGAACACATGTAGAGAAATTTTACTTTGGGGTTCAAGGATTTATAAACTTTCTTGAGCTTGCTCAAAATGCTTATATGAAACATTACCTAAATTATTCTCCATTAATTTGGGGAAGAGGGATGATATGTTTTTAAAACTTGTGTTAAATCCTTTTTAAAAGGCATTAATCCCACCCAGAAGGGAAGAGTCCTCACAACTCAATCACCTCCAAAATCTTTACCTCTTAGTACTATCACACTGGTGATTAAGTTTCAACATGAATTTTGGAGGAGACATAAACATTCAAACCTTAGCATATACTGTATGTGTTATTCTGCACCTTGCCTTTTTAAAGAATATCCTAGTGATGTTTTCAAACATGCCTGTAGAAAACACCCTCATCCCTCTCTCCTCTACCTCATTCTCTTCTTTTTGTACCTCCTCCTCCTCTTTCTCCTCCTCTTCCTTCTTCTTCCTCTTCCTCTTCTTTCTTTTCCTCCTCCTCATCTTCTTTTTACTTCCTTCTCCTTTCTTCTCTTTCTCCCCTCCCCCGCCCTCTCCTCCTCCTCCTCATCCTCATCCTCCTTCTCTTCCTCCTTCTCCTCCTCCTCCCCTTCTTCTTTCCTCCTCCTCCTCCTCCCCTTCTTCTTCTTCTTCTTCTTTCTTCTTTTCTTCTTCTTCTATTTTTACTGCTGCATAATATTCCACTGTATAATGTAATCCAATATATTTAACAAATTATCCATCAATGGATAGCTGTATTGTTTCCAATTTTTGTCTTCTACTAAAATGTTGTAATGAGAAACTACATGTGTATGTAATTTTATATTACTGCAGGTATATCTATAGCATATGTATTTGTATAAGATTAAAAACAAAAGAATGCAAATTCATAGCCTTTGCTTCAGTAGTTTTTGAAATAGACAGCAAAATAGTTTTATTTTGGAAGGGATTAGGAAGTCATAACAAAAACAACAGTATAATTAAGATGATCTAGCCTAAATATTTTCAAAATGTGCCCTACAGAAACCTGGGGAACTCCACGATAATTTCAGGCAATTGAAGAGGTCAAATTATTTCATAATGGTACTAAAACATCATTTTATTTTCTCACAGTTGACATCTGCATAAATGATGCAACAATAATAGTGGGCAAAACTTTGTGCAGACTGGTATAAATCAACCAGCGGAAGCAAACTGTACTGGTAACCATTGACTTCTTCACTGCCATACAATCATATTTTTTAAAAAGTAAGTTTCAATTAAGAATATCTAATGAAACAGAAAAAATATCTTAACTACATTGAACATCAGCACCAAGTCTACTTTAGAAAATATGTTGTGTGATCAACATACCAGAATCTCTGGGACACATTTAAAGCAGTGTGTAGAGGGAAATTTATAGCACTAAATGCCCACAAGAGAAAGCAGGAAAGATCTAAAATCAACACCCTGATATCACAATTAAAAGAACTAGAGAAGCAAGAGCAAACAAATTCAAAAGCTAGCAGAAGGCAAGAAATAACTAAGATCAGAGCAGAACTGAAGGAGATATGGACACAAAAATCCCTTCAAAAAATCAGTGAGTCTAGGAACTGGTTTTTTGAAAAGATCAGCAAAATAGACCGCTAGCAACAGTAATAAAGAAGAAAAGAGAGAAGAATCAAATAGACACAATAAAAAGTGATAAAGGGGATATCACCACCGATCCGACAGAAATACAAACTACCATCAGAGAATACTATTAATACCTCTATGCAAATAAACTAGAAAATCTAGAAGAAATGGATAAATTCCTGGACACACACACCCTCCCAAGACTAAACCAGGAAGAAGTTGAATCTCTGAATAGACCAATAACAGGTTCTGAAATTGAGGCAATAACTAATAGGCTACCAACCAAAAAAATTCAGGATCAGGTGGATTCACAGCTGAATTCTACCAGAAGTACAAAGAAGAGCTAGTACCATTCCTTCTGAAACTATTTAAATGAATAGAAAAAGAGAGAATCCTCCCTAACTCATTTTATGAGGCTAGCATCATCCTGATACCAAAAGCTAGTAGAGACACAACAAAAAAAGTGAATTTTAGGCCAGTATCTCTGATGAACATTGATGCAAAAATCCTGAATAAAATAGAGGCAAACCAAATCCAGGAACACATCAAAAAGCTAATCCACCATGAACAAATCAGCTTCATCCCTGGGATGCAAAGCTAGTTCAACATACCTGAATCAATAAATGTAATCCATCACATAAACAGAACCAACGACAAAAACCACATGATTATCTCAATAGATGCAGAAAAGGCTTTTAACAAAATTCAACAGGCTTTCATGTTAAAAACTCTCAATAAATTAGGTATTGATGGAATGTATCTCAAAATAATAAGAGCTATTTATGACAAACTCATAGCCAATATCATACTGAATGGGCAAAAACTGGAAGCATTCCCTTTGAAAACTGGCACAAGACAAGGATGCCCTCTCTCACCACTCCTATTCAACATAGTGTTGGAAGTTCTGGCTAGGGCAATCAGGCAAGAGAAAGAAATAAAGAATAATCAAATAGGAAAAGAGGAAGTCAAATTGTCTCTGTCTGCAAATGACATGATTGTATATTTAGAAAACCCCATCGTCTCAGCCCAGAATCTCATTAAGCTGACAAGCAACTTCAGCAAAGTCTCAGGATACAAAATCAATGTGTAAAAATCACAAGCATTTCTATACATCAATAAGAGACAAACAGAGAGCCAAATAATGAGTGAACGCCCATTCACAATTACTATAAAGAGAATAAAATATCTAGGAATCCAACTTACAAGGGATGTGAAGGACCTCTTCAAGGAAAACTACAAACTACTGCTCAATGAAATAAAAGAGGACACAAACAAATGGAAGAACATTTTATGCTCATGGATAGATCGTGAAAATGGCCATACTGCTCAAGGTAATTTATAGATTCAATGCTATCCCCATCAAACTACCACTGACTTTCTTCACAGAATTGGAAAAACTGAAGTTCATATAGAACAAAAAAAGATCCCACATAGCCAAGACAATCCTATGCAAAAAGAACAAAGCTGGAGGCATCACGCTACCTGACTTCAAAGTATACTACAAGGCTACAGTAACCAAAACAGCATGGTACTGGTACCAAAAGAGATATACAGACCAATGGAACAGAACAGAGGCCTCAGAAATAATACCACACATCTACAACCATCTGATTTTTGAGAAACCTGATAAAAACAAGCAATGGGAAAAGGATTCCCTATTTAATAAATGATGCTGGGAAAACTGGCTAGCCATATATATAGAAAGCTGAAACTGGATCCCTTTCTTGCACCGTATACAAAAATTAACTCAAGATGGATTAAAGACTTAGATGTAAGACCTAACATCATAAAAAACCCTAGAAGAAAACCTAGACAATACCATTCAGGACATAGGCATGGGCAAAGACTTCATGTCTAAAACACCAAAAGCAATGGCAACAACAGCCAAAATAGACAAATGGAATCTAATTTAATTAAAGAGCTTCTGCACAGCAAAAGAAACTATCATCAGAGTGAACAGGCAACCTACAGAATGGGAGAAAAATCTTTGCAATCTACCCATCTGACAAAGGGCTAATATCCAGAATCTGCAAAGAACTTAAACAAATTTATAAGAAAAAAACAAACAACCCCGTCAAAAAGTGGGCAAAGGATATGAATAGACACTTCTCAAAAGAAGACATTTATGCAGCCAACAAACATGAAAAAATGCTCATCATCACTGGTCATCAGAGAAATGCAAATCAAAACCACAATGAGATACCATCTCACGCCAGTTAGAATGGCGATCATTAAAAAGTCAGGAAACAACAGGTGCTGGAGACAATGTGGAGAAATAGAAACACTTTTACACTATTTGTGGGAGCGTAAATTAGTTCAACCATTGTGGAAGACCGTGTGGCGATTCCTCAAGGATCTAGAACTAGAAATACCATTTGAGGCTGGGCACGGTGGCTCAAGCCTGTAATCCCAGCACTTTGGGAGGCCGAGATGGGTCGATCACGAGGTCAGGAGATCGAGACCATCCTGGCTAACATGGTGAAACCCCATCTCTACTAAAAAAAAATACAAAAAACTAGCTGGGCATGGTGGCACGCGCCTGTAGTCCCAGCCACTCGGGAGGCTGAGGTAAGAGAATGGTGTAAACCCGGGAGGCGGAGCTTGCAGTGAGCTGAGATCCGGCCACTGCACTCCAGCCTGGGTGACAGAGCAAGACTCCGTCTCAAAAAAAAAAAAAAAAGAAAGAAAAAGAAAAGAAAAGAAATACCATTTGACCCAGAAATCCAGTCACTCAGTATATACCGAAAGGATTATAAATCATGCTGCTATAAAGACACATGCACACGCATGTTTAGTGCAGCACTACTCACAATAGCAAAGATTTGGAACCAACCCAAATGTCCATCAATGACAGACTGGATTACAAAAATGTGGCACATATACACCATGGAATAATATGCAACCATAAAAAAGAATGAGTTCATGTCCTTTCCAGGGACATGGATGAAGCTGGAAACCATCATTCTCAGCAAACTATCACAAGGACAGAAAACCAAACACATGTTCTCACTCATAGGTGGGAGCTGAACAACAAGAACACATGGACACAGGGCAGGGAACATCACACACCGGGACCTGTCGTGGCATGGGGGGAGGGGGGAGGGATAGCATTAGGAGAAATACCTAATGTAAATGACGAGTTGATGGGTGCAGCGAACCAACATGGCACATGTATACCCATGTAACACACCTGCATGTAGTGCACATGTACTCTAGAACTTATAGTATAATAAGAAAAAAGAAAATATGTTGTGTGACAAAATGGGAAGTATTCATAAAGTGCTTCTGCATATCAAATTACAATGGTTGAGTTGAGGAAAATCACTCGAGAGAATGAACTGTGGGCTGAACTAGCCACTTTGCCCTCATAGGACACTATTTTTACTTGAAATATGGCTAGCATCTGGCAGACATTTTCTTCAGAATTAACAAAGTGAGACTGATCCCTTCAAGAAAATCAACTGATAGCACATGTTGCCAGTGATAAAAATGTAAGTTTTTAGGTAACTATTAGAAGTTTGGTAAACTTGTGTCTGCTATCAAGAGCTTGATAGCTTCCTAATACGCAAATATTTACTGATGAAGTTCATAGTAATAGTAATACCTGCGATTTAAAAAAAGTATTGCATACAGAAATATGTCAACATTTGGGAGACTGACTTAACTTTGTGAACCAATATTTTAATGCACACTTAAAAAATCATGCATGGGTTTATATGTGAGATAAAGCAATGATTTTTATGCAACAAAACAGAAAAAGTTTATCAGTGTGTTCACATTCAACCAACTTTTAAGAAATTATCATTTGCCAATTTTTAGTGTAGTATCACAGAAGAATATTATCAATTATCTGAAAAGTCTGTTAAGTTTTCCTCTTTTCCAACTGCATAACTATGTGAGGCTGGATTTTCTTCAAAACAAGATGTTGCAACAGATTGAATACATAAGTAGATATCAGAATTCAGCTGTCTTCTGTTAAGCTAGACATTAGAGACTTGCAAACATGTAAAATAATTCTCACTAAATTTTTTATTTAGGAAATATAGTTATTTTTCATAAAAACATGCCATTTATGTTAACATGTAATGGGCTTATTATGTTACTGTAAAACAAGTAAATATTTAAAATTTTGTTTCAATATCTAATATGATAGGTATCAGTATATACAACTTATACAAACAAAAGCTCTTTAGGTTCATAATATGGTTTGGCTCTGTGTCCCCACCCAAATCTCACCTCGAATTGTAATCCCCATGTGTGGAGGGAGAAACCTGATGGGAGGTGATTGTGTCATGGGGGCAGTTTCCCCCACGCTGTTCTCGTGATAGAAAGGGAGTTCTCACGAAATTTGGTTGTTCAAAAGTGGCAGTTTCCTCTGAATTTTTCTCTTTCCTGCTGCCTTGTGAAGAAGGTACTTGCTTCGCCTTTACCTTCCACCAGGATTGTAAGTTTCCTGAGGCCCCCTAGCCATGTGGAACTGTGAATCAATTAAACTTCTTTCCTTTATAACTTACCTAGTCTCAGGCAGCTCTTCATAGAAGTGTGAAAATGGACTAATACAGGTTATCAGTAATTCTTTAGAGTCTTAACAGCCATGAAATTAAGAAGTTGAGAACCATTATTCTTGCTATTCTGTGAGGGTTGGGGCAATTTGAGAATAGGTAAGGTCTGAAGGTTCAAGGCAAAGTATTCATTTAAAAAAATATGAATGATGTATTCTCTGAGTCAGTAAAAGTGTCACAAGTAGAAATTTCTTTGCTTTAGAAAAGTGTACACACTGAGCTAAAATACTATGAACAATTTTTATCTTTTCCTATTTCTATTTTTACCATTTTAATTTCAGCCAGATATTCATATAATTTATTCATTTATAGCAATACCTTTTATGCTTCAGATAACCTTGTTTTTATTCTTTTATTCAGAATTCACCATGAAGCTCACTTTGTCCAAGTCCATTCTGAAGGACTGCTATTACAAAGGGGGATAAATAGGGAATGGGATTTGGTTATGATTGATGGTTGCCTAAGGGGCTGCTATGAAGTGTTGTAAGTGGCAGTGGGTTATAAGATGAGAATAAATCACCATTATCAACAAGAACAAGAGCATTCATGGCATGATTCATTGAGGGCCCTTATGTTTCATCTCTGTTTTCTGTAGGCATGCAAATTAAAAGTTTGAAGATGAAGAATTTGTGTATGTATTTATGTGAATATGGCATAAAGTTCTGTCTAGGAAATAGATACTTGGCCTATATTTCTTTCTAGGGTTATACCATAGTTGGTGTTAGCCTCAGTATTTGGCCAAAATTTTTGTCTTTGTCTCAAGCCACAGCTTTTGGAAAGCTGAGTAGTTCAACGCCTACTTCAAATGTCAGCTCTAAATGTTTGCAGGATCACTGATGTAAGTGTATAGGATACTAGTGCATTGAATCAGCATTATACTGCCAATAGCATAAACAAGACATATAATTCAGATTTATTGTTACTAGCTGAATAGTCACTTTTGAATATAGATATGTATCTATATGTAGTTTTGAATGAAAAATATCTCTGTATGCCTTAAATGTTGATAGTCTATAGCTTTGTTGAAGCATAAATGTAAATGTTATTGCAAGAGTCAAATGCAGCAAAAATTAATGATGATTGTGAAAACTGTTAACTTGACATCCAAAAATAACCAGGCCATTTCAAATAATAAGTGTATAAAGAAATACATTTAAAATAAAGGTTAATGTTGAGAGAGGATATATTAGCTAGACAACCTTAACAAGAATATTATATCTTATTAGAGCCAGTAAATATTTATAAAATTGAAATAATACAAGAAAGAGTAATAGAAATCTTATCATTAAGATTACAGTCTTTGGAAATGTTTGTTGTATTAACATCAAATTATCAAAGGAAATAACCTTTAAAATTCTACTAGTATTTTGTAGTTATTTAGTTCTATTTAGGCCATGAGTCTTGCAGGAAAAAGTTCTCTATGGGAACATTTCACATCTTGAAGGATGAATAAAAAACAAAATTAAGTTTGCCTTGTTAAAATTTCACAAGGCAGGAAAACAACCCAAATCATGTACAACAACATCTGTGATAAATCTTCTTTGATCTAGACACAACAAAGAATATAAAGAATAAAAGAGGAAAGTGTTAAAGAAAAATGAGGAATTCCTAAAATATCATGTTTCTCTACCAACTTCAGTTGAAAGAGTGTGTCTATTTAGTATCACAGATAAGCCGTAGCATGAACGCAGGAGCAGTCTAGCAGCTGACAGTACTGAGAAATGGTTCTTCCTCTATTATGTCAAATTTTCAAAATTTTACTGCTGGTTTTAATGATAAAATTATAATGAAATTACTTTTTGGGTAACATTCCCAAGTTTCTTACCTCTGAGAAGTCCAATCTCTGATGGTGAATATAGGCACAGGTCTTGGTTTCGGCTGAATATTGATTTTAACATTAGTTCCTTCTGCATTATCTCATAATTTGTCCTTGATACACCTCTTCTTCTTTACAACATTCCTCCTCCAATGTTTAATAAATAAAAAAGGAAGAGCTCACAGTCCTACAAATGAGATTGGACATACTTTCCTTCGTGTTTTTCTTTGTTGTTGTTTCATTATTTTTTCTTCTATGAAATGCTTTTTTTGTGGTAGGGGGGATATTTGTATATTTTTCTTAGAGTTCTTCTGTCTATGCTTGTTTTATAATTCATTTTGTGTCTTGTTTTCTTTACACTCCTCTTTTGGTATCTTTTGATGAACAGAAGTTCTTTATTGTAATTTGTCAAATTTATTGATATCTTTTGCTTAGTAATTTTGTTTGAAAAGTTTTCAAGCCTGATGTCATAAAAATATTCTTCTATAATTATCTGTAAAAGTTTTCAAATTTTGTTCTTCATGTATAAGTTTTTGATTCATTTGAAATTAATTTTTATGTATGTGTTAAGGTAAGGATCTAATTTTGTTTCCATTTGAATAATCAGTTTTCCTGGTACAATTTATTCAGTAGTCTGTTTCCATAATTTTCATTGCCATCTCTGGCATCTCTGTGTGGTTCTGTTTTAGGCCTCTGTTCTAGTCCATTGGTCAATTTATCTTTCCCTTTACCAATACTACATTTAAAAATTATAATAGGTTAATAATAAATCCGAATTCTAGTGCAAAAGTGTTTGCCCACATTGCCCTCTACCTCCTCCTTCCTCAACAGTGTCTTGACCATTCATAAGCTTTGCTTTTCCTCATTCATTTAAAATTGGGTTGCCAAATTATTTGAAAATTCTGCCAAGATTTTTGTTTATTGAGTTAATCTTTACAAGCAGTTGAACACAGATTTTAAATCTACAACTCAATGAGTTTTGAAAATTGTGTCACCTTACCTAACCAATATCCGATCAAAATATAGAATATTTCTATCACCCAGAAAGTTCCCTCGTGCCCCTTTTTGAGTCAAGCTCCGAAGCAACCACAGTTCTGCCATCTATTCTGACAGATTAGTTTTGTGTTCCTGAATTTTAAATAAATGAATTCAGTTCTCTTTTGTGCCTGTTATTTTTCTCAACATAATGTTTTTGAAATTCATTCATGTTCCTGAGCATACAAAATTTATTGATTTGATTCATCGATATATTCATTCATGTTTTGTAGTTCATTTTTTTGTTGTTGAGTATTATTATTTCAATGTGTGGATTTACCACAAATTGTTAGTCTGTTTTCTTGCTGATGATCATTTGGGCTGTTTCAATTTTTTGGCTATTATGGATAAAGCTGCTATAAATTGTCACATACAAGCCTTTTTAATTTTTATTTCTTTTGATAAGTACCTACGAGTGGAGTTGAAGGGTCATAGCGTAGGCATATGTTTAAATATATAACGAACTGCTAAACAGTTTTCCAAAGTGGTTGTAACATTTTAAATTCCCACAACAAATGCATAGTTGCTCCACACCCCTGCCCAATGTTTGGAGGTGTTCATCTTTTAAATTTTAGCCAGTGAGAAAAGTAACATCTCATTGTGTTTTTAATTTGCATTATGCTGATGACTAGCAACGGTAAGCACCTTTCCATGTGCTTATTGTCCATTCATAAATGTTTTGTGAGATGTCTGTGCAAGTCTTGCCTATTTATGAAATTGGAATGTGTGCCTTGTTATTAGTGAGTTGTATGATCTCTTTTTATATTCTGGATATAAGATCTTTGTTATATATTTGCATTGTGAATAATTTACCCTGGTCTGTGTTTTTCATTTTTATTATTTTTATTTATTTATTTATTTTGAGACAGAGCCTCGCTCCGTTACCCAGGCTGGAGTGCAGTAGTGTGATCTCAGCTCACTGCAATGTCTGCCTCTTGGGTTCAAGTGATTTTCCTACCTCAGCCTCTGGAGTAGCTGGGGACTACAGGCACATGCCACCAGCTAATTTTTTTTTTTTTTAAGTAGAAACGGGGTTTTACCATATTGACCAGGCTGGTCTTGAACTCTTGACCTCAGGTGAGCTGCCCACCTTGGCCTCCCAAAGTTCTGGGATTACAGGGATGAGCCACCATGCCTGGCCAGTTTTAAAATTTATAGAACAGTTAGTGTTCATTAACAGTTGAGGGCTGCTAGTTTTGATTGTCTGTGTTTTTGTTTATCTGCAAATGTCTTCAATCCACTCATGTGGGGTATATTCACTCAATAGTGAGTGAGTGAATATTTCAAACTTTTTTTTGAAAGTGTTTTTTCCTTTAGTAGTTTACAAATGTTAGTTGTCTCCTGGCTTCCATTATGTCTGATGAGAAGTCTGCCATTATTTGTACTGTCTTTTTCTCTGATCACTTTCAGATTTGTTCTTTAACTTTGGTTGTCAGCAGTTGACTTTGACACACACACATGCTCTCTCCCGTACACTTATTTTGTTTGTGGTTCATGGAGATTGTTGGATTATTAATTTGATGCTTTCTACCACATTTGGCAAACTTTATTTTTGTAATATACATATATTTTGCCTTGTCTCTCCTCTCCACCTGAGACTTTAGTTACTATACACACACACACACACGTATGTATATCTATGTGTATAATGTGTGTGTGTTTGTGTGTGTGTGTGTGTGTGTGTGATATTGTCCTACAGGTCACAGAGTCTCTATTAGTTTTTTTTTTACAATATATATTTTTTTTTGAGATGGAGTTTCACTCTTGTCGCCCAGCCTGGAGTGCAATGGTGCCATCTCAGCTCACTGCAACCTCTGCCTCCTCAGTTCAAGTGATTCTCCTGCCTCAGCCTCCTAAGTAGCTGGGATTACAGGTGCCTGCCACCATGCCTGGCTACTTTTTGTATTTTTAGTAGAGACAGGGTTTCACCATGTTGGCCAGGCTGGTCTCAAACTCCTGACATCAGGTGATCCACCCGCCTCCCAAAATGTTGGGATTATAAGCATGAGCCACCGCACCTGGACATCTCTGTTAATTTTTTAAATCATTTTTTTCTCTGTTCTGGTAGACAATTTATTTGATTTGCCTTCAAATCTACTATCACCTTCTTCTGTAGTCTTCACAGTGCTGTTAAAAGAATTTGTGCCTTATATATTTTCCATTCTAGGACTTCAACTCTTTAAAAAATAGTTTCTATTTCTCTGCTGAGATTCCTCATGTGTTTACTGATTATGACCATATTTTTTCTTTAAGCTCATGAATAAACTTATAATATCCACTTTAAAGTTTGTGTCTGCCAATACCAACATCTGGATCATTTCAGGACTGTGTCTGTTGCTTGCTTCTGTTTTTTGGTTTTGAGTCATACTTTCTTAATTTTTTACATCTAGTAATTTACTATTGTATGCTGGACATTGTCATAGTACATTTTTAGGATACTGGATTTTTTTTTCTTTTAAAGGCTATTGAGAATTGTACTTTAGGACACAATAAATTACAGCAAATACTTTTGTTCCTGACAGGTATGCTGTGATTTTTTTTCCCCTTTATCCAATTGCTTGGGAAATTTACAAAATTTCTCATATGTGTGTTTACACACATCTATTTGCATGAAGTTGAAACATATTATGCTACTTAAAGACATTTTACTGATCATTCTTTTCTATTATAATTTTTATATAATTAATCTATTATTAATTTCTTTGTTAGTATAGTCCATTTCCTTAATTACACTGTATGCCTCAGGGACAGACTTTTATGTTATATTTCTTTGTATAATTATGGCATTTGACACACAGCTGGCATTCAATAAAAGTAATAACTTCCAGTGAATATAAAAAATGTTTTACTTTAGTCCTTTGGACTTTACTCCAGTATTTCTTTCATAGCTAGTCTTACTCTGCTTTTGACTATTATACACTGAGTTTGTTAATTCATGCACTCATACATCCATTTATCAATCAATTCAACAAATCTTTACTGAGGACCTACTATATGCCAGTTCCTGTGGTGATACTATGGCTACAACAGTGAATAAGATGAACAGTGTCCACATCCTCATAGAACTTGTAACTAAACAGGGGAGGCAAATAATAAACAAATGATCATGGAAAATAAAACTAGATAGTAGTTTATGATTAAACAATAAAGCAGAGGAAAGGGATGAAGAACAAAGAAGGTAGTTATTGTGGTGATGATGAGGCATGTGTGTTTTTAAAAATAGGGTTGTGAGGAAAGCCTAAGTAGATGACCTCAAACTGCAGCAATTAAATAAGTGTATATAAACAGAATAAGGGGCTAATTATTACGTGTGATTCCAGGAGCATTACAAAGGCTGCTGTCCCCCACAAATCTTCTGAAATCCAACTTTGCAACTTTATCTTAAGGCTTTGTTGCCTTAAAATGCAAATCCTTAAAATGTAGTTATGACTTAAGTGTTTAAGTGTCAAATACTTTTGTGTGAAGGAGCTTCCGATTTTTTTTCTGAACAAGTGAAAATAATAGAGCAAAAACATAAGGAGTTAGCATGGTGTAGTAGTTAAGAGCATGTATTGCCAGGATTTCAAGTTCTGGCTCTGCCATTGACTAGCTGTATGAGCTTGAAGTAGTTGCTTAATATCCTTGTGCCTCAATTTCCTGAACTGTAAAATGGTGATAATAATAGTGCCTACCTTCATATGGTTGACATGATGATAATACCTTGTATTTTCAAAATCTGTAGGGCCCCTGTCTATGAGATTATCCATCCCTACTTCACTGTCAGGTTTGGCCAAGTCACTTTTTTGGCCTGTAAAGTGTTAGTCTAACTGCTGTATATAACTTATGTGCAGAAATTTCAAGAGCTCACTGCAGCCACTGCATGTTTCTGCCATTCTCTCTTGTCTCTTTACCATGAGAATGGTGATGTCTGAGATAGGGTTCTCCTCAACATGGATCCTGGACTGAAGAGGACAGGAAGCAGAACCACAGTCAAAGCCAACATACAATGTAGTGAGGAATAAATCTTTCTTGTTGTGAGCCCCTGGAATTCAGGATCATTTCTTACTGCTGCCAGACTTATTGTAATCTTACTGATGTAAATTATTATTTCTAACATGCTTACAACAGTACCTGGCACACAGTGCACATTAAATGAATGAACACGTATCATCCTGAGGGAGGCTAGTTGTTGAAAAGAGAATGTAACAGAATTGCAAGACCGAGGCACCTAAACCAGACTTTCTGACTACTTTCTGATTCTTTAATAATTTTGTGCTATAGAAGTAAGATTAATGATGTACCATTGTTCCTGATATCTGAACCAGATATTAGAAATAAGATGCTGGAGTTGAATGATTTGCTTATGGGATGCACTGTCATTTTTTCCAAAGTATTTCTTATGCAGTCTTTACTCTCCAGCTCCTATTTACACTTCTTAAGACTAAGCATTATAGGGTCTATTGAAAAATATGTACACAATGCTTATTACAGTGTTCTCACAAAACAATCACTTCTTGATACTTGTTAACTAGGTAGCCATAAGAAAACTTAAATGGTTAATCTTGATGGTTTGGAAAAAAAGAGAGTTTCTATTTATACTACATGTTATGAGAGTAACCGTGGTTTTCCTAATCCTATTGTTTGCTTGGTTAGCTAAATTATTATACTAAATACTAAAGCTTGTATGTCCACTTTGATGTTTTAAAATTGGAAATATGGTTATTTCTAAGCTATTTTCCCATGAGTTGCCTCTGATGAGTTAGCTGGGTAAAAGAAAGATGAAGAATGCTCTTTTAAAAAAGTGTTTGTGTCTACTAAACTAACAACAAGTTTAAGAACACAGTTATGCACTGCATAATGATATTTTGATCAATGAGGTTGCATATATTATGGTAGTCCCATAAATTTATCATACTGTATTTTTACTGTATCCTTTTTATGTTTATATTTGGTTAGAAACACAAATACTATCTTGTTACAATTACCTACAGCACTCAGTACAACAACATGCGGTACAAGTTTGTTGCCTGGGAAGATAAAGCCTAGATGTGTAGCAGGCTATACCATTTAGGCTTGTGTAAGTATACTCTATAATGTTTGCATGATGATGAAATCCCTAATGACACATTTCTCAGAATGTTTCTCTTTTATTAAACAACTGTATATAAAAAGTTAATCATAGCAGTACTCTTTATAAAAGAGTAGATTACTTGAAAATTAAATACATTGTGATTAAAGAATAATGTTAACCTTGTACACTGTTGGTGGGAATGTAAATTAGGATAGCTATTATGGAAAATAGTATGGAGGTTCCTCAAAAATTTTAAAAAGAACTACCAGCAATCTCACTACTAGATACATATCCAAAGATATGAAACCAGTACATGGAAGAAATATCTGCAGGCTCATGTTCACTGCAGCATTATACATAATAACCAAGATGTGGAATCAAGCTTAGCATCCATCAACTGGTGAGTAGACAAAGGGAATGTGAGATATACACACAATGGAGTACTATTCAGCATCAAAAAAAGGAAACCCTGCCATTTCAACAACATGGATTAACCTGGAGGATGTTATGTTAACTGAAATAAGCCAGGCAGAGAAAGGCAAATACTGCATGTTTTCACATATGTGGAATTGAAAAAAGCAGAACGTAAAGAAATGTAAAGTGGTGGTTACTGTTTGGAC
>NC_045436.1:43063919-43241977 GCF_002776525.5 Piliocolobus tephrosceles | reverse complement strand
CCCCCCCCCCCCCCCCCCCCCCCGCCTCCCCTGACATGCCCGTGCCCCGCCTATTGCCCTTCCACTCCTAGAAAAGTCGCTCCCAGCAGATGCGCCGGGGGCGGGCTTTCTCAGCCCCCACTCTTGTCGGGACTGTATTAGAAATTCCGCCCCCAGCCCCAGCTCCGGTCCCTGAAGCTAGATGACCAAAGAATAAATTTGCAGTTCTGCTTTTAGCCTTGCCTACTCGCTGGTTCTTTTGTGTCCACTCTGGTGGTCTTAGAAAAACAAATCAGTTACCAGAGTCTAGAAGCTAGCGGCTTGGGAAAATGTTGATCAAAAACTCAAAATTTTAGTTAGATAAGAGGCATAATTTCAAGAGATCTATTGTATATTATGAGTGTATCTACTAACAATATGTTATGTGCTTGAAAATTGCTAAGAGGGTAGATTTTAAGTGTTTTAACCACAAAAAATAAATAATGTGAAGTAATGCATATGTTAAATAGCTTGATTTAGACATTCCACAAGGTAAACATATATCAAAACATCGTTTTATACACTGTAAATATATACAATTTTTATTTGTCAATTAAAAAATCATGTTAAAATTTGCCTGAATAATTTTCCCTTTGAATCACTAAATAACATTAAAAATGTCTAAGCTCTTAGAAAACACTCTGCAGATAGTCTGGAAATGGAACAGCTGGAGGAAGTTTACTGCAAACTTGTAATCAGTTATTTTGTATATTACCCCTTATTAAATGTTTACAATTTTCTTTTAATTAAATGTCATTTAATTATATTCAAAGGTACTTTGTCATCAAGATTAATAAGGAAGAAATTTAACCAAAATCAAATGAAATATCAATAAACAAATGAGAAAAAGTAGTGTCTTTGTTCTATTTTCTTATATTTTCTGTCTTTTTTGTAAACAGGGTCTCCATGTTGCTCAGGCTGGAGTGTGGTGGCTATTCAGTGGCACGACCATAGCACATGGTAGCCAGGAGCTCCTAGCCTTAAGTGATCCTTCCACCTCAGCTATCCAAGTAGCTGTGACTACAGTCTCATGCCACTGTGGCCAGCAATATTTCTTTTTGACTGGAGACTGGAAGGCATCAATATTTTTTCTTTTACTTACTAGTAATTACTCATTATTAGCTTGGAAAATATAATTTATACCTGTGTGCACACCATTTACCTTTATTAACTCTTTCTATTAGTCTGTATTGAATTCAGTTAGGTGTTTTAAAATAAATTAGTACAGATATAATTGCTGCCTCATGTATATCCCTCCATAACCCCATTTTTTTCTCCTTCCCTCTGTAGAGGTAACCATTATTCTGAATTTGTTGTTAATTATTCTCAGGCTATTACATATATGTAAAATATATCACACTGTTTTACATGTTTTGAAATTTTATTAAAGTCAAATAGTGTACACATCTTCCTGAGTTTTTTTGTACACAATTATATTTTTGGAGATTTGTTCATGCTGATACATGTACCTTTAGTTCCTTCATGAACTGCTGCATATGATTTCCATTGCATGAATGCTTCCATGTATCCATTCTCATATTAATAGATATTTTTCTAGTTTTTACTTACCATAAACTAGGATGTAATATATATTCTTAGTCTGTCTCCTTATGCATTTGTGAAACAGTTTCTTTGAAGTGTATTCTCAGAAATGGAATTGCTGGTTCATAGAGTGTAAGAATCTTTACCTCTACTAGATATTGTCAAATTACTCTCTAAAGTGTTCTATTTCTCCACATTCTCACCAACACTTGTGGGTTATTAGAATAGTAATTTTTTTGCCAAATTGGATGAGTATAAAATGTATCTTTTTTAACTATGTATTTTCCTGATTAGTAACTGTAAGGGTGTTTATATTAATATTTTCTTATGTTATTTTAATTTATTATAAAATATTTTATTTTAGTATTTAATATTAATATATTTCATATTTTATTGACTATTTGGTATTCTTTGCCTATGAATTGTCTGTTCTTATACTTTGCCCATTTTTCTATTTTGTTGTCTTTTTCTTATTGATTTGAATGTTTTGTTCAATTCTAGATACTAATATTTTATTAGTTGTATGTATTACAAATTGTTGTATATTTACTCTATTAATGCTATGAGTTAGGAGCAGATGGGCATGTGTACCCAAACAAACTTTTGCCTTCTTGGAAAAGCCTGTTTTTTATCACTTACATAGCACTTTCGATGGGTCAACTTTTTTTCTTTAAGCACTTAATGAATATTAACTCATTTAAATCTTGGTAACAACCCCTGAGGTAGATGTGAAACAGGTTTGCTGTGTGTTGATTACCAACTTGTTTGAGTCCAGTGAGGCAGATTATCTACATATACAACAAGCTACATGAAGCAAGTTTATTACTTACACATAGGCAGCAAGGGGACAACAGAAACGTTAAGATTTAGAGTGAGTTGGTCCTTCAAGGCTCAGGAAATCCTTACATGGAGTCTCAGCTGTGTGTGCCTTACTTGTACCACAGCTGAAGGACTCCCAAAAGCAGCCCACCCGAGGTTATATGCCACAGGGGCAAGTTAACATGCTGGGCTAAAGCATTGAAGGACATCCTGTTTCCAGGAAAGACAGGAACAGAGCCCAGGCTGTTCCAGCCAGTCCCTCCCCATCTCAGGAACATTCTACAGTTATTCTTGGGAACTACAGCTAAGAATAGGGGAGAGAATTGGGTCTATTCAAGGCCACCCAGAGAACTGTCCTGGCACTGTAATTAACCATATTCTTTTTACTGTTACTTTAACAAATATCAGCTTTATGGAGGTAAATTCATACACCATGAAATTTACTCTTTTAAAAAGTGTACAATTTTGCCAGGTGCGTTGGCATGTGCCTGTAGTCCCAACTACTTTGGAGGATGTAGTCCCAGCTACTCGCAAGGCTGAGGCAGGAGGATTGCTTGAGGCCAGGAGTTTGAGTCCAGCCTGGGCAACATAGCAAGATCCTGCATCTAAATAAAACGCATACAATTGAGGGGTTTTTAGTATATTCACAAGACTGTGCAATCAGCATCACTATCTGATTTCAGAACATTTTCCTCACCCACAAAAGGAACACTACACCAATTAGCAGTCACTCTCTATTTCCCTTTAAATCCTCCGTGTCCCAGGTGGCCATTAATCTACTTTCTGTTTTTATGAATTGCCTATTCTGGATAGTTTTTGTAAATGAACTCATACAATACGTGGCCTTTTGTGTCTGGCTTCTTTTATTTAGCATATTGTTTACAAAGTTCATCCATGGTGTATGTATCATGTACACAACATGTATATATATTTTCAATGCTGAATAATATTTCATTGTATTGATATGCCACATTTTATTTACCCATTCATCAGTTGTTGGACATATGGGTTGTTTCACATTTTGGCCATTATGAATAAAGCTGCCATGAACATTTATGTACACATTTTTGTTTGAACATATATTTTTAATTATTTTGGGTAGACACTTAGGATTGTCATTACTGGGTCATAAGTTAACTCTATGTTTAACTTTTTGAGGAACTGCCAAATTTTCCAAAGCAGCTGTACCATGTTACAGTACTACTAGCAACGTGTGATGTTTTAATTTCTCTCTACATCTTCTACAACACTTGTTATTATTCACCGTTTTATCTTAATGCCATCTAAATGGGTGTAATGTGCTATTTCATGACAGTTTTGACTTGCATTTCCCCCATGCCTAATGATATTGAACATCTGTATGTGTGCTTACTAGCTACTTACATATCTCCTTTGGAGAAACATATATCAACTTATTTTTTCATTGTAAAATTCGGTTATTTGTCTTCTTAATTGTTGAGTTGTAAGAGTTCTTTATATGTTAATTTTCTTTATTTTAAGCATAAGAAAAGTTACGTGCAGGGAGGTTAAGTAACTTGCTTAAAGTCATATAGGTAGTATATAAATGTTTTGCATAAAACATGGCAATGATTTAGAATTAAGGGCACTATGAATTCACTGTAATGACCTGCTACTTAGAAATTCGTCAGGATTTTTGACTTGAAGTCCTAGTGTCTACCATCTCCCATGACAAAACATTTGGATGTGCAGTGTTGGGTTTACAGTGAGTGTTGTGTGTTGCTGGGTTTATAGAGATTCTTCTTGACATGATTTTGCTAGTTCTGTCATGAGTAAGTGATTTTATGGTAAGAAATTAGACATCTAAGATGAATATTTCTCTCTGGGAATGAACTTTTTTCCTTGTTATTACTTAATAAGTAATTTCAGGTTCTAAATTTTAGTTTCAAATATATGTATTTATAAATATGTACTTTTTCATGAATCATGAATCTATAAGTTTGATTTCTTCCTTTTGGTACTGCTATGCTTTATGTTAACATAAATTAACAAAATTTATTTCCCTTTCCTATACTCAAACTTACTGTCCTTACATTTTGAATTGTCTATTTCTATTTTGGCTCTTATTCTTTAACTACTGTCCATATTCTGTTGACTTACAAATTATTATCTCTAGCCTGATCTCTATTCTGAATCCTGAACTTTTATGTCTAATTGTCTCTTTAACCTCTCCTGTAGGAAGTTACTTGTGTCTAAAATAGAGCTCTTGATTTCACCTGCAAAGTTTGATCTTCTTGTAGTTTTTCTCATCTTAGTAAACAGTACTACCAATCATACTAATCACTAAGTTGCTCAAGATGAATCTTTAGGATCTATCCTGCTGATCTTCCCCTTTGTTTTACCATGATCCCATCAGCAAGCTTATGGACTGTTGCTTAAAATATCTTTTCAACCATTTGCTTTTGTCCATCTTCACTGATACTCTCATTCTTAGTGACTCATCTACACTTGCTTGGACTTCCACAGTAGCCTTCTAACTGGTCTTCAAGGTTCCACTTTTGCCGTCCTATAATCTCCTCCCTACACAACAGCCAAAGTTAACTTTCAAAAATAGGTAAGTTCACATTTCTTCTAGGTTCAAAATTTTGAATGTCTTCTCATTGGTATTTAGGATAAAATCTGAATTCTTTACTCTGTTCTAATGACACTTATATGGTATATATTTTAGTCCATTGCTGTTGCTGTAACATAATATCACAGACTGGGTAATTTATAAAGACAAGAAGTTTATTTGGCTTACAGTTCTGGAGGCTGAAAAGTCCAAGGGCATGGCAGCAGCTTCTGGCAAGGACTTTTGTACTGTGTCATATCATGGCAGAAATGTGGAAGGGCAAGTAAGCACATGCAAAAGAGGCCACGAGAGTGAAGAGAGCTCACTCTTATGATAACAGCATTAACCCCTCTTAAAGGCTTCACTTCTTAATATTGTTACAATGGCAAGGTTTCCAACACATGAACTTTTGGGGGACACATTTAAACCATAGCAATGTGGTACCTCCCTGTTTCCTTAATTTCATCCGGTGCCCCTCTCTTCCACTCATTTATCGCAGTTACATTATCCTTCTTATATTCCATAGACAACTGAAACTCCTTCTTGCCTTAGATCCTTCACATTACTGTTCTCTCTGCTAGAATATT
The DNA here is from genome assembly GCF_002776525.5 of Piliocolobus tephrosceles. Taxonomy (NCBI): domain Eukaryota; kingdom Metazoa; phylum Chordata; class Mammalia; order Primates; family Cercopithecidae; genus Piliocolobus; species Piliocolobus tephrosceles. The sequence continues at coordinate 43,236,442 of NC_045436.1, read as the reverse complement.
TATTTTGGCTTTTCGTACTGCCATCTTATTCTCATCTTGCAGGTCTCAGTTTAAAGTTACTTCCTCAGAGAGACCTTCCCTGGTGACCTTATGTAAAATTGTCCCTTTTCCATTTTTATCTATCACATCTCCTTTATTTCTTTATTTTTATAACAATCTGTCTTGTTTATTTATGTGAAGACATTGTTTGTATCTTGAATGTTGGCTCCAGGGATGTGGGCTCTTTGGTCTTTTTCACTATAATTGACAATATTCTCAGTGCTAGGTGCTACGGTGTTAGGTGCTATCATTATTCTCATTGAATAATGATAGTTCAGGAGATGTAATTTAAAAGCCAGAATAAACTTATAGCATTTTGACAATGAGGAAAGGTGAATAAATAATTACATTGGGAACCTTGATCTTAAATGAATTATGTCACCTTAAAGAGAAATTATAGCTTTCTACAGTGTGTAAAGTGCACAAAATGAAGACTTAATTTTATGTAGCTTTGATGGTTTCCTTCCTTCCTTCATTTTTTAAAAAGCCCAGATTGAGCCTGTATATATAGTTAAGTGGCAGATTTAGAAACAAAAACTTTTGGAGCTGGAAAGGATGAAAAATGTGATGTAGTTTATTTTACTGGTTAAGAAACAGAGGTTCAGAAATGAGAAACATAGATGGTCAATGGAGAGAAAAGTCCAGGAATTATTTTGTCTCTATTACATATTATTTTTATTTTGCCAATAATACTTGTTCATTAAAAACACAGAAAATTTTAAAATTAAATTAATATTACTTAAAGTTCTATGTTTTAGAAATAATCAATCAATGTTTTGTGATATATTTTTAAGGAATTGATTCTCTGCATATTCAGTATATAAATAAGCCAGTAGGAATTCCAGGAATTGCTCCTAGATATATTCACTAATATAAAGAAACCAATTCAAACCTACATGTTTATTTGTCTCTCTCTTGTCACTTTAAATAAACATGTCTTTTTTCTTCATTTAATAGTATTATAATATTCTTTTTTCTGCCATTAAGTATAGTGCCAAATCCAAGGATGATATTACAAATATTTAATGATTACTACTTCAAAGCCACCAAACAATCAGAAAGAACAGACTGTGGCCTGGGGGTTTACTGCTGTGGGAGGCATCAGTCCTTTAATTGCTAGATCAAAAGGTGGGACCCGTGGTCTTCCTAGGGGAGGAGCTGGGAGAATATCCAGGTACTGGGTAGAAGGTGGAGACCAAGGCAATAGCTTGTTGACAAATGCTACAGAAATATTTCCATATGTAATAACGAATTTATATTTTTTTGAAAGGCAACCCAAATATCAACTCTACTATCATCATTTGTAGTTATTGTATTTTATTTCATGGTGCAGTAGAGACTTTTAGCACCCAAATTGTCCCACCCAAATCCCTGGAACTTGTGAATATGAGGAGATATCAATCCTGTTATTGTATTCTGGTATATGGCACAGTTGGCTCTAAGACAGAGAGGATATTGCGTGGGCCAAATCTAATCACATGGGTCTGGAAAAGCAGAGAACTTTTTATGGCTGATGGCAGAAGAGGAAGTCAGAGAGCTTTTAAACCTGAGCAAGACTCTATTATGTAGCACTGTTGCTTCTAAGATAGAAGGGGTATGTGAAGGAATGTGATGGCCTCAAGTTGGTGAGGGTGGACCCTGGCTGACAGGCAGCAGTGAAACAGGGACTTCAGTAACTGCGAGGAACTGCATTCTTCCAAGAACCTAAGAGAACTTGGAAGTAGATTCTTCCCCACACTCGTCAAACAAGAACTCGGCTTGGCAGATACCTTCATTTTTGCCCTGGGAGACCTAAGCAGAAAACCTAGTTAAGCCTCCTTGGTCTTTTGACCTACAGAACTGTGAGATAATAAATGGGTACTGCATTAAGCCACTAAGTTTGTAGTAATTTGTTACAGCAACAATAGAAAACAAATGCACTTGCTAGGAAGGTACTATAGCTGATTTGACCAGTTATTTAATATTGTATGTTTACGTGGAATCTAAGTTTTATCTGTTTGCTTTATTTGTTCTTATGCTAGCACAAGAAAGAAACTTCAATGAACAGCTTTTTACCTTCAGCATTTCTCATTTGTCTCATTTCCTAAGATAAATTCTTAGAAATGAAATAGCAGAGTTAAAGTGTTTTTAAAGGCTTTTGGTGCATATTGCCAAATTGTTCTCTGATTTTTTTTTTTTTTCAATTTACATGGCTACCTCTTTTTTTAAACCCACTTTTTTTTTTTGAGACAAAGTCTCGCTCTGTCACCAGGCTGGACTGCTGGACTGCAGCGGCTCAATCTCAGCTCTCTGCAAGCTCCGCCTCCTGGGTTCAAGTGATTCTCCTGCCTCAGCCTCCCTAGTAGCTGAGATTACAGGCGTCCACCACCATGCCCAGCTAATTTTTGTATTTTTAGTAGAGATGGGGTTTCACTGTGTTGGCCAGGATGGTCTCGATCTCTTGACTTTCTGATCCACCCGCCTTGGCCTCCCAAAGTGCTGGGATTACAGGGGTGAGCTACCGTGCCCGGCTAAACCCACCATTTTGACACCAGTTATTCTTTGTAACTTTTGATAAAACGATAGGTAAAAGATTAGTATTACAATGCTGTTTTAATGTGCATTTCTTTGAAGACTGGGGCTGTACAACCTGTTTAAACGTTTCAGGATTGTAGGCAATGACAAATTTTTTGTTCTGTAAGGCCACATTTACTCAGGCTGGTGAATTCTAGGCTGTTGAAGCAAATAACTAGTGAAAGTATTTTTGTTTGTTTTTGTTTTCTTTTTTTAAAGTATTGAGCCAGGCACAGTGGCTTATGTATGTAATCCCAGTACTTTGGGAGGCTGAGGCAAGAGGATCGCTTGAGGCTAGGAGTTCAAGACCAGCCTAGGCAACATAGCAAAACCTCATCACTACCAAAAAAAAAAAAAAAAAAAAGAATTAGTTGAGCAGGGTGCTGGTAGTCCCAGTTACTCAGGAGGAGGCTGATGCAGGAGGATCCCTTGAGGGCAGGAGTTCAAGGCTGCAGTGAGCTATGATCATGCCACTGCACTCAGCCTGGAAGACAGAGCAAGATTCTGTCTCAAAAAAAAAAAAAAAAAAAAAAAAAAAGAGATAATTTGTATATACTCAAAATTTTGGGGAGAATTTCTTAAATCAATTGCAATATCATAAAATGTATAGCTATAATTCTACAAAGAAGTGTTATTTGATGTAGGACTTGGGAAGTTGTATACCAAAGCAAGACATTTGGAAGTTCAAAGCAACTTTTAGTGAAGTACTAATTAAATCTACATTATTTGTGTCTTTTTTTCTTTAATGTTAAGTCAATCCAGATAATTTTTAAAAATCCCATAATCATTACATGGTCACATTACTGTCTAGGGTATATTTATCTATAAGTATATATATTATTACAGATAAGAAGTAGCATTTGATGCAATTGTGATTTGCATCTATCATCCATAAAACCTTGATTTTGTTTTCAGATTTGTTTTCAGTTTCACAAATAAAAATGAATCAAATTGAAATTTAAGGAGAAAGCTCCAAAGAAACCTTTTGATTAAATTTATCAGAAGGGATAGCACTGTGGCCATATAGCATTTGATGGTAAATTCCAGTTTCTGTTGACCTTGCCAACAGGTTTATGTTTGATATATCTAATTTTCTGAAGTGTTTTCAAAGATGTGGGCGTTTTGACTACAAATATTCTCACAAAACTATCCAGACATCTTTTTAAGGAAACTTAAAACGAATTTAAGAAGACACTATATAGGGTGTGTGTATGGGAGGCAGAGAAAAGATAAATATCAATAGTAATTATGGTAATATAATACAGTTCTTTAAAATATCTGGGTAAAGAAACATTGGAAAGAAGACATTAAAGCTTTTTGCTTTAATAGAAGCTATGTTCATTACTTTTTCTAAAGACTTCCTATATTTCACCTATAAACATGGATCTTGAAAGTTAACCAAATATGTCTTCCATATTTTGACATACGCCATCAATCCTATGTAGAAATACATATCACTATCCTAGGAGAGGAAAGGAAGGTCCCCTAGAAGGGAAGAACTGGGGGACAGAAGAAAAATACAAGGGTCTTAACAATTATATAAAAATATATTTTCCAGGATTTTTTTTAGTGTTATATAAAGTGTGGGAGCACAAATACACTTTTTATTTATTTATTTATTTATTTTTTATTATACTTTAAGTTCTAGGGTACATGTGCATAACGTGCAGGTTTGTTACATATGTATACATGTGCCATGTTGGTGTGCTGCACCCATCAACTCGTCAGCACCCATCAATTCATCATTTATATCAGGTATAACTCCCCAGTGCAATCCCTCCCCCCTCCCCCCTCCCCATGATAGGCCCCAATGTGTGATGTTCCCCTTCCCGAGTCCAAGTGAGCTCATTGTTCAGTTCCCACCTATGAGTGAGAACATGCGGTGTTTGGTTTTCTCTTCTTGTGATAGTTTGCTAAGAATGATGGTTTCCAGCTGCATCCATGTCCCTACAAAGGACGCAAACTCATCCTTTTTTATGGCTGCATAGTATTCCATGGTGTATATGTGCCACATTTTCTTAATCCAGTCTGTCACTGATGGATATTTGGGTTGATTCCAAGTCTTTGCTATTGTGAATAGTGCCGCAATAAACATACGTGTGCATGTGTCTTTGTAGTAGCATAATTTATAATCCTTTGGGTATATACAATAAATTCGGTATTGATGGAACGTACCTCAAAATAATAAGAGCTATTTATGACAAATACACTTTTTTTTAAGAGGCAGGGTATCACTCTGTCACCCAGGTTGGAGTGTAGTGGTATGATCACAGCTCACTGCAGCCTCAAGCTCCTGGGCTCTAGCGATCCTTCTGTTTCAACCTCCTGAGTAGCTAAAACTACAGGCATGCACAGCTATGGGTAGCTAATTTTTATTTTTATTTTTAGTAGAGGTGAGGTCTCCCTATGTTGCCCAGGCTAACCTTGAATTCCTGGGCTCAAGCTATCCTCCCTCCTTGGTCTCCCAAAGTGTTGGGATTACAGGTGTGAGTCACTGCATCTGGCCCATGTTTGTTGCCTCTAACTTGAGATGTACCCCGCCCCACCCCTGCTACCACCTTCAGGAATCTTATTAGATATAGTATGAAAACGAGAAAAGGAATGATGTCTTAGCAATTTTTTAAAGGAGAAGCTAAAAGCTAAAGTAATTATAGTATATGATAGAAAGTTGTATTTTAGGCAGTGTCATTTTGATAAAAAATTGAATTAGAGACCATTGTAAATGCTTACATGTTCTCAGTGAGTGGTCCTGGCTGCATTATTTATGGGAGGATGTTTTACAGATAAGAAGTAGCATTTGATGCAATTGTGATTTGCATCTATCATCCATAAAACCTTGATTTTGTTTTCAGATTTGTTTTCAGTTTCACAAATAAAAATGAATCAAATTGAAATTTAAGGAGAAAGCTCCAAAGAAACCTTTTTGATTAAATCTATCAGAATGGATAGCACTGTGGCCATTTAGCATTTGATTGTAAATTTCAGTTTCTGTTGACCTTGCCAATAGGTTTATGTTTGATATACCTAATTTTCCGAAGTGTCTTCAAAGACGTGGGCGTTTTGATTACAAATATTCTCACAAAACTTTCCAGACATCTTTTTAAGGAACCTTAAAACTAAGAAGACACTATAGCAAAAAGCAGTTATTACAGAGGAAAAAAGTATTTGTTACTTGAATTTGAATTTGAATTTGAACTTCAAAGCTAGAATTGTTCTTATAAAAGGAAATAAAGTTTTCTCCTGGTTAATCTACTTTTTAGATAGAGTAAGATGAGATGGGGTATTTGTAGTGTAAATGGTTATGGTTAAAGAAACATTATATAACAAAGTAAAAGCCTGGAGTGGTGGCTCACAGCTGTAATCTTCAGGAGATCTTCAGATCTCCTGAAATTATACATGCAATGATCTCAGCTGTGTTATTTCATTTGCAAGACACATTAGGTAAGGCTTGTAAAATTGAAGGACTTAGTTAAACTTTTTAAGTTGACATGGATAAGTTTGATTATGTGCTATCAGCTAAAAGTATCATAAAATATACTTTTACAAAGGTAAAGCAAACTGTTTCAAACAGTACTTATCAATATGGTAGTCTTAATTGCTTATATTCTTTTTATCTATGTTGAAAAGTTTCCCTACAATTTTAGTAAATATTATTCTACATGAATTCAGCAAGAAAGATTTTCTTAAGCTTGTAATTATTTTCTCATTAGAAAATATTTTCTTATTTTGGTTTCATGGTATCACTATTTCTTGTGGAATAGTGGAGAAGAGGAAATTGTTTATTTCCTGGATGATTGCTGATATTTCTAAGAATTGGAATATATTTTATTTTCATGGATTTAGATGTTTTGGACTAAATTTATAGTAATATACTGCAATACAAAATCCAATGAAAAGAGTCATAGTCAGTTTTATTATAACTCTATATTGTCTGTAACATGTTCCTATTACAAGTATTGAAGTCTAAGGTAACATGATGGATTTCTTCTCGCTTTGATGTTAAGTGGAAAGTTGCTTTAAGTTTCATTTTTTTGATCACCTGGAAATCTGAAATAAAATAAATTATAGATTTAACTTTTATATTGGGCTAGAAAGCAAAGAACACTTGTTCTGAAAAATAATTTGTTTTCTGTAATTTTCATATGTGGCTTCAAAATTAAAAATAACCTTATGTGATATTTGACAATAAATCTGTGATTTTTTTTAAAGCAGTGTTTCAGTATTAAGGTTATCAAGTGCTGGATGAAACTTCTCTTTTTGTGTTTGGAGAATGAGATTATACTTAGTATATTGCACAAAGTGGGTACTTAATAGGAACTTTTCACTTGATTTATCATACCTACTGAGTTCTTCCAAATGTTCTGAGTTTTGAGATACAGTTTCCACCGTGGATCCTCGAAACTCTTCTAAAAAAAAATATACAAAGTAAATAGTTTATCATGAACACGGTTTATAGTTATTTTGATCTTGAACCTGGGAATCCCTTTTCAGGGATATCTGTCCTTCACCTATAAAGGTGTATGTATCACCAGGGCAGATTGTATTGTACAAAGATGGTCACAGCAATCTCTCCCACTCCACATGTTCCTGTACGGTATGATCTTGTCAGTCCCCCATGAAGGAGCAGAATCTTGTTTTCTTCTTGAAATTGAGCTACCCTTAAGAGTCTTTTGTGATCAGCTGAATGTGGAGGAAGTGACAAAAATGAGCTCTGGGGCTAGGTCCATAAAGGCTATGCAGCCTCTACCTGGTTATCTTAGGATACTGTTTTTGCAGGAAGCGAATCACCACATAGGTCCTCATACCCTGAGACTGCCATGCTGGAACGGCCATGTATAGATGTTCTAGCAGACAGTCCCAGCTGAATCCAGCCTTCCAGCCATCTTGGCCAAATCTCCAGCCTGCCAGTGAAGCTGTCTTTGACCCTTCAAACCAGCCCATCTGTCAGCTGAATACCACTTAGTGACTTCAATTAATGTCCAGCCGAGCCCTGCTTGAATTCCTAATCCACAGAATTCTTGTGATATAATAAAATGGCTACTGAAATATAAAATAAAATATAAAATATAAAATATAATATAATGGCTACTGAAAAGGCTACCTTGTTTTGGGGAAGATGACTTTTAAAAGTAATACTCAAAAGGAAAATTAATTTAAGGAGCAATATAAAGTACCCAAATAATGAAGTCAAATATGGAGTCAAATATGGAGTTAAATATCTACATGTATGTGTGTGTGTGTATGCATATAACTACATATATAAACATACATATATAAAAACTTCCCATATTTGGCTTCACTATTATGATATTACGATAACGAAGTCAAATATGGGAAGTTTGTTTATGAGATATACATGTATAAATGACTTCATTTATCATATACTATATGTGTATACATATAGAGAGAGTGCCATGTTAATTTGTTACTTAACTTTAACTTTCATATCTGCTCCTTTACTTTTGATTTGAATTCACTGGGATGAATCTAATAAGATGCTGTTTATTCCTGTTTATGACAGGCCCCAATTTTCAGGCCCTTCATTGTATTTTTTATTACCTTTCCTGTTCTGTCTCCATCTCCTACCCACTGCAATTCCTAAAAGAGTTCTACTTTGCCTTTTGGAATATTTGATTCATTATTTCAGCAAAATGTCCTATATCCTTACCCTATTTTCTGAAATTCCTTTTACTTTCTTGCTCTAACAGAAATTTGTCTCTTCTCTCAAGATACTATCAGCCCAGAAACCCATTTTTGTTGTATTTTTCTTGGTCTTCTCACTGCTGGACCTGAAGATGGGTTGGAGTCCTCTTTCCTCCTTGTTCTTTCAGGACATTTGCCCTTCCTCTTTCCCTCTCTAACACTCATGTCATTAGATTATACAGTCAACCATTTGTCACTATTGTGATCTACCTACAAGTGGAATCATTCTCAGTTGATGTTATCATTGCCTCATTGTCACCGTACTACTACTTTCTTAACTTAGTAATTTCAATGTAGAGGTAGAAGATTATTCCACCCTAAGTCTCAATTCCTTGACCTCCTGTTCTTTTACATCTTGTCCTTTACATTACCACAGCCATTAATTCCCCTGGTCATACTTAGACCTTGTCATTATCAGTAACTATGAGCCCCCTCTAGCTCATTTTCCTGTATTTAACTGCTTGGCTGCCTCCTTTTGTATTTCCAGATCACTCCCTCTGGTATCCTGACCCCAGCAATTCTTCTACTTCATTGGAACCTCCATTCCTACCACATTTTCACTGTTTCTCCTAATTTTTCTGTCTCTTCTTCCTTCCTCATATAATTTAAATTCCATGGTTATGTACTTCCTTGCATAAAGTCTAAATTTCTCCTTTTCACTTTGTTTACTTACTTGGCAAAAGTATAGCCCTAGTTAAATCCAGTTATCTGCCGATTCCTCTCCTGCACTGTATGGTTCAACATGGCTGGAGAAAATACACAACTGGCCTGAGATGCCTCATCTTAAATTCATGGTCACAAACATTAAGTAGACCCTTGCACTTCCAGGCCTTTCTATGAAACATTCCTGGTCCACTCATTCTTCCACTACCCTAGATGACTACATCTTCTACTTTTCTCAGACCTCCCACCCTGCATTTTTCTCAGCTGATGATTTATTTTCTGGTTTCATTGAGGAAATAAATGACAGTAGGAAAAATCTTCCACAAGTCCTGTGGGGAGAGTTACTCACTTACTGCTTCTATTCTGTATACTCTGTCTTCCTTTCTGTTAGTATCAATGAACTGTTATCCCTCTACTTCTTCACTAGATTTCAGACCCTCTTGTCTAGACAAGACATAGTTTCAGTCCTTCCTTCTGCCTCCCACTCACCCGTGCTCTTCCTCTCTATTAGGTCTTCCCTATCAGTAGAGAACTATTTAGTTAAAGCCATGTGACTTAAGTTCTCACCAACGAAATGAGCAAAGAAATATACAGTCATGTGTCACTTAATGACAGGCATATCTTCAAAGAAATGAGTCATTAGGTGATGTTGTTGTACAAACATCATAGAGTGTACTTACACAAATCTAGATGGCATAGTCTATTACATAGTAGGCTATTATATGGTATAGCATATTGCTTCTGGGCTACGAACCTGTTTGGCACGTTACTATAGTGAATATTATAGGCATCTGTAACACTATAATGAGTATTTGTATAGCTAAACATAGTAAAGGTAATGCATTGCACCACAGTGTTATGATGGCTAAAATGTCACTAGTGCATAGGAATCTTCCAGCTCCATTATCTCTTAGGACCACCATTGTGTATGGCATATATTGTTGACAGAAATGTTCTTATGCAATGCATGACTGGATACTTCTTCTGAGTCTGAGTGTTAGACATTGGGTATTCACTCACCACAGGACAGTTGACTCTTGGTTCCATCACTGCAAAAACACTCATTTGGATTATAACCTAGGTTTTGCACTGTGGGTCTGACTTAAGGTGTGATTTGAGATGTTTGATCTGTAGGACTTCAAGGGAGCTGGAAGACTGAGACCAGTACCACTCTAGTAAGGGAGACCAGAAGCAACAACACGTTGAAGTGTGATATTTGCTTATACAATCTACATTTCAGTAGAAATTGGCACTTCCTTTTTGCTAATAGTAAAGACTCTGAAATGGTAGATTGAAGTGGGCAACAAAAAGATCTCATTTATACCACCACTTAGCCTATATGTTACAAAAGCAATAGAATAAGCCAGTAAATGCCAAACTGCTATAAATCCACCATCACATCCCTTTTTTGAAAACAATGGAATATAATATTTATATTATACAGTATTATATGTAAACAAGATTTTTAAAATGTTATCTGTAGAGAAGTATGAGTTGAAATGGAGGAGATATTACCTGATAGTTTGGTGACTGGAAAGGTAAATGAATTTTTATAATTTTGGCATGCTAAACATTTGTAGTGGCCTTACTCTCAAAAAGAGTAAATAACTCATTCATAAAGGTTGTATCAGAGTTTATAGACTAGACCCCTGGTAATGGATTCAACCTTTCTACAACAAATCAAAAGTATTGTTGTATGCTCACATGAATATACAGTAGTCATTACCTTAAATTTAAAACTCACTATAAGCAGCAAATACAGAGAGCACGATATGAAGGCTGTATTGTATCAGTGTGGTCTGCAGAGAATTTCTTCATATGGTTTTTGCCTTGTTGAAATATATGTTGCAGTTCAAAGCTAAAGGGATTACTTTTGAATAGTCATCACAGAGGTTGATTACATTCGTATATCATATTTAGCTGGACCCTGCAGGCTATTATTCCATTAGCTATGCTGGTCCTGCCATTGTCAAAAAGTTGATCACCTAATGTTAAAAGACTGTGCTTTCTGTTGACCTTATCCAAATGACTCAAAAGCTTTTGTTTGAAAAATAAAACTCAGATTATGTTTTATGAAACTGATTAAGAATAAATACTGCATATAAACTATGCTCCTATCTTACGGGTGATCTTAAAATTATGCTATTAACAATGAGATATTTTGTTTTTGTATTTCAGTAGATTTTACTGATAGTCATAGATTCAATTTTAGTAGAAACAGTACTTCTCTCTCACTGATAGTAAAGAGTCTCAGAAACTGATTTCCGAAAAAGGAACAGAAATCTCCCTTCCCCACCATGTAAATCATATAAAATTACCCTGGAAGTAAGCCAGTATATCAATGTTAATATAATGGCACATCTACAATGGCCTACTTACAATATGATTTTACAAGGCCACTGTACTGAAGAGAACAAAGTTCTGTTTTGGGGAAATGTGTATATGAACTGAAAACCTGCCAATCACACTTGATAATCAGAAAATCCCTTCCAATAAATAAATAAATAAAATATTTAACTGTGTATTCTTCATATCATGGTTGTATAGGTTCACTCGTTTAATTACAATGAGAATATCTGGTTCAGGGCTATAAATCTGGTTTTTATAAACCCAGAATCCCATTACCAATAAAAGGCATACTTAGATAAGCTTGACTTTTAAATTATTTTATTATGAATTAGCCACAAATAAGTAATGAGATGAGAGCTCATCTTTGAAAAAGATATCGACAGTTATGACTTTATTATTTAAAATAACATATAAATTTTTTCGTTAGAATCACATTACAAAAGCTGTCCTTTGGGAACAAAGATGATTTTGACACTATCTCAGTTGAACAGCTCAGTCCTTGAGCTGTGTTCCCAGGAGTGATGATGGATTGGCATAGACTCATGTTTGCTCTTTGGCATGGTCTTCCTTGTAACTGATAGTTTGTAAAATGGCTGGTCAGGGATGCAGGCTGTGATCCTGGAACACAGCCAGATACTAATTTTGGCCTCATTAGCACTGTTCTCTTAATCAATTGAACTTTTCAGCAGGTGGAGGTTTCCTAATATTTCTTGTACTAGCTTGTCTTTAGCTACTCACTTGAAACTCACAATAGATGAGTGGGTATCAGTCAGGAGGAAACAGATGGCACATACAACTGGGATTTTGAAGAGACTTTAATGAAGGGACTATTAAGAGATGAGGGCAGGGCTAAGGAGCTAATAAGGGATATTGAGGCACCTAGGGACTTGCAAAAGAGGGTGCCATTCCATTATCATCTCTAGGTCTAAATTCAGGGTAAGGAGAGAGGATGGTGCCGCTGGATGTTGGGTGAGGGCAGAGATTTAGCAAAGGGACTGCTTTTTCTAAATCTAGAAGTAGCAGTTGCAGAGTGTCACAGTTGTCAGAAAGGAGCTGAAGTGAGGGGCAGAGGAATAGTATTCTCACTCTCCACCTTCCTAACCTCTCATCTGCTGGTGACTCCCTTTGGCTAAATCCATAAGATGAAGCCAGAAGGCAAGTCAGCCTGCGTGATGCAGTCTGAAGTCAGTCTCCTGGGACACAGAGCAGAGAAGGTGGGAGAATTGATCATGTGCGCGCGCGCGCGCGCGTGTGTGTGTGTGTGTGTGTGTGTGTGTAAGGGGTGGGGGAGGGGAAACGAGCAGCATATAATAACCACACAATGCAAATGTTTTCCTTTAGCAAAAATTTAGTCATGTGAAGTATCGTTTGGGCATCAATATATTTAATGTTGGCATATAATTGGATATTTCTTTATTCCTTTTCCTCCTCCTCCTCCTCCTCATTGTATAATATTGGTTTGTCATTCATGGCTTTCTCATCTTACAGTTTTTGTAAAAAAATTATGAATCAAAGCCTAAGATTATAATCTCACTCTATCAAAAATATGTGATTTTGGGGGTAATATTTTTCTACATTTTGTTCTTAACAAAACAAAAAGTTAATCTGTCCTATCTGTGTTTTGAAGTAGAAATCATGATGTGGTAATTCTATATCTGATGAGCATAATAATCAAGATGGAAGCTTTTAAGGCAGGAAGCATCTTTCAAGTTTGGATAGACTCTCTTGAAAGTGTCAAAAACCGACATGTGTTCTTTCATATCACAGGATCTGGTATATAACAATTCCCTTGCCAAGGGTTTTTATTAATATTCAAGCAATTAAAATTTATGCAAAAATCAGAAGTATATTCCAATTCAAAATTATATATTCTTTTTTTTTTTAACCTTACACACCATTACTTTGAATAAATGGAATGCAACTAGGCTTGAACGAAGCACTGAAGATACCATATTGACATAGAATGATAACTGAATTTCTTTTTCTGGGCATTTAAACTTTTAATGAGAATATCTGATTCAGGTCTATTAATCTGTCCAGACACTAAATATTTTCTTAAGATAAATAGTGTGTTAATGTCTTCATACAGTTCTTTTTATTTCTTTGATTTTTTGCTACATTATAAATCCTGCAATTTTTTTCTATTCAAGACAGAGTAACAGAAATCAGATTAACTTCTTTCCTAAAACACTCCGCCCTACCCCAAAAAACCTGAACAAAATATATGAAACAATGATTTTGAAGACACTGGACATCAGAATACAAAAGCCAGTGATTTCTGAAACACAAGAAATATGTTTTGAATACAAAACATGCAAAAAGGCACAATGAGGAGAAAAATCAATCAAAACTGGCCCATAACTGACATAATTATTAGAATTAGGAACAAAAACAAAGTTACTCCAACTGTATTTTAGACATTTAAAATGTTAAGTAGAGACAAGGAAAATAAAATAAAACATTAATAAACTTGAAGACAGAGTAGTAGAAGCCGCAAAATGAAGAAAGAGAGTAAAAAAGATGAACATATTATCAGTAAACTATAGAACAGCTTCAAGCAGCCTAATAGACATGTATTGGCATTCTAAAAAGGATATGGAGAAAGAATTGAAAAATAGTTTAAGAAATTACGGCTGAAAATTTTCTAAAATTGATGAAGACTATAAGCCCACATATCCAAGAAGCTCAACAGACCTCCAGCTTAAGAAACTTAAAGTACAAAAATTAAAAAAAAAAAAAAAAACCCTATGAAACATACAATGCCATACCCACGGAAAATATCTTTATAAAATGAAGGCAAAAATACTTTTTTCAGACAGACAAAAGCTGAAGCAATTCATTAGCAGCATATTTGCACTACAAGTCCTCAAGGTAGAAGAAAAATGATACCACATGACAATCTGGATCTATGTAAAGAAATGAAGAGCATCAGAGGTGGTAAGTACAACACATGACAATGTTGTACAAAGGTAAGAAGGGGAGAAATGGAAGGATGTAATTGTAAACTTCTTTTTTTGACACAGGGTCTCGCTTACTGCAGCCTTGACCTTACAGGCTCAAGCAATCCTCCTGCCTCCTCAGCCTCCCAAGTAGCTGGGACTACAGGCGTATGCCACCATGTCTGGCTAATTAAAAAAAAAAAAAAATTCTTGTAGAGATGGGATCTCGTTTCTTTGCCTACTCTGCTCTTGAACTCCTGGCCTCAAGTAATCCTTCTGTCTTGGTGTACCAAAGTATTGGGATGACAAGCATGAGCTACCATGCCTGGCCTATAAGATTCTTATACTATGTGTTACTGTTGGTGGGAATGTAAATTAGTACAGCCATTATGGAGATTTCTCAAAAAAACTATAAAAATAGAACTGTCATGCAATCCAGTAATACCACCGCTGTGTATTTATACAAAGGAAATAAAATAAATACATTCAAGGGATACCTGCACCTCCAAGTGTATTGCAGCACTATCTACGGTAGCTAAGACATGGAATCAACCTAAGTGTCCATTAACAGACAAAAGGACAAAGGAAATGTGGTGTATATACACAATAGAGTACTATTAAGCTACAAAACAGAATGCAATCCTGTCGTTTGCCGCCACAGGAATAAGCCTGCAGAATATTATGTTCAGTGAAATGGGGCAGGCACAGAAAGATAAATACTGCATGTTCTCACTCACATGTGGAAGTTAAAATAATTCCAGCTCATGGAAGTGGAGAACAGAATAGTGGGTATTAGAGGCTGGGAAGGGTTGGGGGATGGGAGAAGGTGGGAGATATTGGCTCATGGATACAAAATTACAGCTAGATAGGAGGAAGGAAGTCTGGTGTTCAGAAGCATTGCAGGGTGAATATGGCTAACTATAATTTATTGACTATTTTCCAAAAGCTAGAAGACAGAATTTTGAATGTTCACAACACAAAGAAATGATAAATGTTTGAGGTGATGACTATGCTAATTACCCTGATTTGATCATTACACATTATAAACACGTATCAAAATATCACCCTGTATTCCATAAATATCTACAATTATAATGTGTCAACTAAAAACAAAAGGGAAAAAATTCTTACACTATGTGTTAAATATCTAATGTCACTTGAAGGTAGGTTGTGAAAAGTTAAAGATATACACTGATCATTATTTTAGCTTTTACATTTTAGTTTACACTTTTCATTTAAATATTCTGAAAAAAAAAGATTTGAAAAATCAACATCCTTCGAATCTGAAAATAAGAAAGCCTGTCTCTAATTTAAATATTAATTTGAAAACTTATCCTTCTCATGTATTTCCCTGATCTGAGGCTTGAAGATAAGCTAATGAATTCAAAGAAATAACCATTTCATTATCACTCCAAAAGTTTAATTTTCTTGACCAAATTATGTGCAGTGTAGTACATACATGAAACTAAATGTTGATAGATAGATAGATTTCAGTTTTTTTTTTCTGGTTACTTCAGAGTAACCATTTGGAACATATACAAGCTCCGTATTCATGTTCTTTTCACGTTGTCTGTATTTTAGAACAGAGAATTATGTGAGATAATTTTTGTAACACTTTATTGAGGTATGATTGACATAATAAAAGCTGTACATATTTAATTTATAAAACTTGATGGGTTTGCAGGTAAGTATATGTCTGTGAAACCATTCAAAATCTATGCTGTAAACACATCCATCATCCAGGGGATGATATTTTTAATGAATAATCCAGAGATGTGAAAATGAATGTTTTTGTAAAAATTGAGTTTTCTAATGTATGTTGAGATTTCCAAAGAAGAGATTCTGTAGATATACAATATTCAGTCCAAATATAGTATTATGAGTAAATATATATCTGCTCAGCAGCAAAGTAGTTCCTAGAAATAACATCTCCGAAAAACCCAAACAATTCCCTCATCAAAATTAAAAATCAAAACCTTGCACATCCCAAGTAAGATACTCTTCCTCTTAAATTTTCGTAAGAATGAACTGGTCTGTTTAAAACAATGACAATGAAAAATACATTTTGAAATAAGTTACCAGTTTCCAGGTGATCTATATACATGTCTGCTACTCAAAGTGTGGTCTCCAAACCAGCAGCATTAACATTACCTGAAGCTTGTTAGAAATGCAGAAATGTAAGCCACGCTTCAGACCTAGTAACACAGAATCTGCCTTTTAACAGGATCCCAAGGTGATTCGTTCGCTCATTAAAGTTTGAGAATTGTTGCTTTATGGAATCTTCCTGCTATTTATATTTAACTATTAAGAGTAGGAGTAAAATATTAATAGCATGTTGGTAAAAGGAGTTGTAGCTGTTTGTCTGTTGTTCAGTTTCAACATTTACATAATAAGTAAAAACAATTGTTTTCCTCATGTTGTAATAGAGAATGTGGTCAGCATTTCTATTGTTATTATTGTCGTTATTATTATTATTATTATTATTATTATTATTATTATTATTTTGAGACGGAGTCTCACTCTGTCTCCTAGGCTGAAGTACACTGCAATCTCAGCTCACTGCAATCTCTGCCTCCCGGTTCAAGTGATTCTTCTGTCTCAGCCTCCGAGTAGCTGGGATTACAGGCACCTGCCATAATGCCTGGCTAATTTCTGTATTTTCAGTAGACATGGGATTTCACCATGTTGGCCAGGCTGGTCTCGAACTCCTGACCTCAGGTGATCCACCTGCCTCAGCCTCCCAAAGTGCTGGGATTACAAGTGTGAGCCACCATGCCCGGCCAGCACTTTATTATTTAGTTTTAATTTTTAATTGTATGTTGACAAATTATAATTATATGTATTTATGGGGTACAAAGTGATGTTATGATCTATGAATACAATGTGAAATTGTTAAATTAAGCTAGTTAGCATGTCCAGCACTTCAAATGCTTATAATTTTTTATGGTGAGAGCATTTGAGAATTACTGTCTTAGAGATTCTGAAATGTACGATACATTATTACTGACTATATTTACCACGATGTGCAATATATCTTAAAGAAAAAACCTTATTCCTCCTGTCTAACTGAGGCTTTGTACTTTTTGACCATTATCTTCCCATTTCCCTCACTACTCCTATCCTCTGATAACCATCCTTCTGCTCTCTGCTTCTTTGAGTTAGATTATTTTAGATTCCAATATAAGTGAGAACATTTTATATGCGTCTTTCTATGCCTGGCTTATTTCATTTAGTATACTATTCTCTGATTTCATGTATGATATTGCAAATGACAGGATTTCTCACTTTTTAAGGCTGAATAATATATGTATATGTATTATTCATTCATATATACACATTCTGTGTATATATACACACACACTATACATTGTATATATATACACACATATATATACACATATATATGTTTTTACATTTTAGTTTCCACTTTTCATTTAAATATTCTGGTTGGAAAAAAATAAGATTTGAAAAATCAACATCCCTCGAATCTGATTATATATATATATATACACACACACACATTATACATATGTGTATATATATACCACATTATACACACACACACACACACACACACACACATATATATATACCACATTTTCTTTATCCATTCATTGGTTTATGGGCACTTAGGTTGATTCCATGACTTGGCTATTAGGAATAGTGCTGCAATGAACATGGGAGTGCGGACATCTGACGTGCTGATTTCAAATATTTGGGTAAATACCCAGAAGTAGAATTGCTGTATCATATGGTAATTTTAATTTTTAGTTTTTTGAGAAAACTCCATATGGATTTCTGTAATGGTTGTACTAGTTTATAGTCTCACCAACAGTGTACAAGGGTTCCCTTTTCTCCACCCCCTTGCCAACATTGATCTTTCATCTTTTTGATAACAGCCATTCTAACAGGTATGGATTGATATCTCATTGTGATTTTAGTTTACTAGTGATTAATGATGGTCAGCAATTTTTCCATATGTTCACCATTTATGTCTTTTATTTGAGAGATGTCTATTCAGGTCCCTAGCCCATTTTAAAATTAGGCCATTTGTTTTCTTTCTATAGAGATGTTTGAGTTTTTTATATGTTGGTTATTAATCCCTTATCAGATGTATGGCTTCCAAATATTTCCTCCCAATCCATAGGTTGTCTCTTCACTCTGTTGTTTTCTTTTTTTGTGCAGAAACTTTTACTTTTGATGTAACCCCATTTGTCTGTTTTTGCTTTTGTTGCTACACTTTTGGGGTCAAATCTAAAAACTTATTGCCTAGACCAATGACACATAGTAGTTTTCCCCTTATGTTTTCTTCTAGTAGCATTACAGTGTCAGGTCCTATGTTTAAGTCTTCAATTCATTTTGAATTGATTTTGCATATGATGTGTGTTAAGGATCAAATTTCATTCTGCATATGGATATCCCAGTTTTCTCAGCACCCTTTGTTAAAGAGACTGTCCTTTTTCTGTTGTGTATTCTTGGCATCTTTGTTGAAAATCAATTGAGCATACATACATGTGTGGGTCCATTTATGGGCTCTCTATTCTGTTCTATTGGTCAAGAACTCTATTTTTATGCCAGTATCATGCTGTTTTAATTATTATCAGTTTGTAGTATATTTTGAAGTCAGGTGGTGTGATGCCTCCAGATTTGTTCTTTTTGCTCATCATTGCCTTGGCTATTGGGGTGTGTCTGTGTGTGTGTCTGTCTCTGTGTGTGTCTGTGTGGTTCCATATACATTTTAGAATTGCTTTTCTATTTATGAAAAATGACATTAAATCTCTCAACCACCCTATGCTCCAAGTATTATTACCTTTTGTATAGCTAAGGAAACTAAAGTTTGGAGAGATTAACGTGCTCAATCTCATACAGCTGATAACAGTTTCACTGGCGATTCAAACCCAGGTTAATCTGGATCTTAAATCCATCCTCATAGCTTCTGTGCTCATTCTCACTTCAATTAATTCAAAAGGTAGGTGAGTCTTAAGAAAACCTCTTAGGCAAGTGTATAGTGTTAGGCTTGGAAAGATTGATTTATTTGACTTTGTGGCAAGAACTACTGCAGCAAACCTATTTAGTTCTTAATAGTTGTTTGTCTGTTTACTTTCTTGTCTTTTAGAGACCATTTCTAATGCAGCAGTTAAGAAAATAGCCATATACTCCAGGGATCTCCCTGAAAACCACTAATCTGACATGTAGGCCATGACAACTGAGATTGGGCTAGTGAGAAACCAAATCTAGGGTTTCCATCATGTAAGTTGTTGCTTTTATTTCATTATACTTTGATTCAATCCCTAATGGATTCAGCTTCATAAAGTCAGAAAAAGAAAAAAAAAAGCAATTTATTCATGTTTTCATTGGAGCTCACTGCAGACATGAAATTTCTCTAAAAATGCAAATCATTTGGTGCCACATAAGTGAAACTCGGTAGCTAAATCGCTTAGAGGAAAATGCTTTCCCAGGGCTAATGTTTTCATGCCCAGTGATTGAATAAATCGATCCATTTATTACAACATCTTCACTTAAGATTTTGTCCCTAGATGAATGTATCTAAGAGTACTAGAAGACTTTTCTTTATCACTGAGAAAATTGATTACACTTGTTAATTTGGCTTTTAATCCTAGATATATAAAAATAAATACCATAAACATGTGTAGAAGAAATCAATATAGATTTGTTCAATATCAGATTGATCAAAAAAGGATTTAGTAAGACTCCAAGATGTAAAATACTAATGTACAAACTAAGCCCTTACTTACGTAATACGACTTTAGACGAGCTCAGTATAAACCTAAAAGAAACTATTTCTTAAAACAGAAATGGTGTACTTTTCTTGCATTAAACAAAAACCCCCAGAAGGCCTATCTATCCAAGGTATTTAATGTGAACATTTGTTTTTAAAAGATTTCTTGTCTTTGGTCCAGCCATTGTTGTTAATTCATGGGGCACCATATCACAGATTTTTTTTTTTTTATGTTACATAAAGCAAAAATTACACTTAACAAATGTAAGGTTAAGTCATAAAAAATAGATAAAACAACACTCCTAAAAGCCAAGATATCACATGGAAAGGCTATCAGTCATTCTTTTCAGAGAAAGTGAGGACAACAAGAAATAAAAGTCATATTCAAAGACTCCTGAAATGCCACTTAGACTGGCTTTAGCCCATTATGTCATGTGTTTTGTAGAACTCAATAGCAAACCAAGTAGACACTCTTTTGACTAAGCATATTTTTGATTCTGCTTGTATAATAGTGAAAAAGACAGA
Organism: Piliocolobus tephrosceles; assembly: GCF_002776525.5. Taxonomy (NCBI): domain Eukaryota; kingdom Metazoa; phylum Chordata; class Mammalia; order Primates; family Cercopithecidae; genus Piliocolobus; species Piliocolobus tephrosceles. Next base: position 43,215,931 of record NC_045436.1, on the reverse strand, counting down.
GATTTTCATGCTAGTCCACTCTCAGAATGATGAAAGTTTAAAACTGCTTCTCTGGTAGTAATATGGTTTATGTTGAATATACACTGTGTCAGTCACAAATGATAATCTCTATTCATTTGTCATACACTCAACAGATATTCATTGAGAACCCAAGTGCAAAACACACATTTGTGGGATAGGTGATTGGATGCAGTTTGTAACTGTGTTCAAATTAGATAGATTCAGAGGTACATGGCCGAGGAGGGGCATGGGAAGTTTAATCTGCAATCATGGCATAACCCTCTGAATTTGTGCATGACCCTCAGAGAAGAAATGAGGTTTTTATGTACAACTTCTTAAAACAATTAATTTAGTAGGGGGCACAGAGTTTCAAAACAAATACTGACTTTAAAAGAATATATTTAAATACATTTAAATGCTTGTCCCAGTAAAAACAGTCTGCTGGGTTTCCATGGTAGGACTCAGGTTCTTTAATAGTATAATTGGTGGGTCAAATATGACAAGACACAGAAAAGCAGAGCATCTCTGTGTTAAAGCATGTTTTGTCAATACTCAACGTGCACACAATATAAATGTGTATACATTTTGACTGATAAATAAGTAGAAGTCATTTCTGAAGAACTTTTTGTGGTTAGAATTTAAGTACCTAATCACCATTTCCTTGTAATCTCCAGATTATAAATTTTTCTCTTTTGAAAACTAATATATTTGTCCCTGTATCTGTATTACCTTGCATGATATCTTAGAGCTGGTATACACATAGTGTTTCCTGAGTGAATAGCCTGCAGCTTATGATTTACTTTAAAAATATGACATAATAAAATGTTGGTTGGCGCATAGAAGGTGACCATTAAATGCCTATTGAAAGACAGAGTGAGTGAATACATCTGTTCTTAAAAGTTTATATGAGAGTGCAAAAGACAAATAGTAAAGACAAAGCTGTGGGTTTGAAATGCCAGATTTAAAAAATTCAACACCAAGATCTATGGACAACTCTTTAATAAGTACATAAAAATTAGTTATGTAAGGAAGTCCTACCCAGAGCAATCAGGCAAGAGAAAAAAATAGAAAGCATCCAAATAGGAAAATAAGTCACAAAACCATCTCTGTTTGTTGATGATATGATTCGATACCTAGAAAACCCTAAAGACTCTGCCAAAAGGCTCCTGGAACTGATAAACAACTTCAGTAAAGTTTCAGGATGCAAAATCAATGTAAAAAAATCAGTAGCATTTCTATATAACAACAACTTTCAAGCTGAGAGTCAAATCAAGAGCACAATCCCATTCACAATAGACACACACACACACACATACACACACACACACACACACACAATTACCTAGGAATACATCTAACTAAGGAGCTGAATGATCTCTACAAGGAGAACTGCAAAACACTGCTCAGAGAAATCACAGATGACACAAACCAATGGAAAAACATTCCATGTTCATGGATTGGAAGAATACATATCGTTGAAATGGCCATAATTTCCAAATCAACCTGCTGATTCAATGCTGTTCCTATCAAACTACCAACATCATTTTTCACATAATGATAAAAAACAATTTTAAAAATCGTGTGGAAACAAGAAAGAGCCCAAATAGCCAAAGCAATCCTAAGCAAAAAGAACAAAGCCAGAGGTCCCACACTACCCAACTTCAAACTACACCATAAGGCCACAGTAACTAAACAACATGGTACTGGTACAAAAACAGACACATGGACCAATGGAACAGAATGGAGAACCTGAAAATAAAGCTGCACACCTACAGTTATCTAATTTTCAACAAAGTTAACAAAAATAAGCAATGGAGAAAACACTCCTTATTCAATAAATGGTGCTAGAATAGCTGGCTAGCCATAAGCAGAAGAAAAAAATGGACCTCTACCTTTTACCATATACAAAAAGTAACTCAAGATGGATTAAAGATTTATTTTATGTTATTTTTATTTTTTTGAGACAGGTTCTCACTCTGTTGCCCAGACTGGGGTGCAGTGGCACAGTCTGGGCTCACTGCAGCCTCTGCTTCCCGGGCCAAGCAATTCTCCTTCCTCAGCCACCTCAGTAGCTGGGATTACAGGTGTGCACCGCCATACCCTGCTACTTTTTGTATTTTTAATAGAGACGGGGTTTTGCCATGTTGTCCAGGCTGGTCTCGAACTCCTGAGCTCAAGCGATCCACCTGTCTCAGCCTCCCAAAGTGCTGGGATTACAGGCATGAGCCACTGCACCTGGCCTGAATTAAAGATTTAAATGCAGGCAGATCAACTGAGGTCAGGAGTTCGAGATCAGCCTGGCGAACATGGTGAAACCCTGTTTTTACTAAAAATACAAAAAATTAGCCAGGTGTGGTGGCACGTGCCTATAATCCCAGCTACTTGGGAGGCTGAGGCAGGAGAATTGCTTGAACTGGGGATGGAGGTTGCAGTGAGCCAAGATCATGCCATTGCACTCCAGCTTGGGCAACAAGAGCAAAACTCTATCAAAAAAAAAAAAAAAATAGTTAAATGTAAGGCCTCAAACTATAAGAATCCTAGAAGAAAACTTAGGAAACACCATTCTGGACATGGGCTTTGGGAAATAATTTATGACTAAGTCCTCAAAACAATTGCAGCAGAAACAAAATTTGACAAGTGGGATGTAATTAAACTAAAGAGCTTCTGTACAGCAAAATAAACTATCAACAGAGTAAATAGACAATCTACAAATGGGAGAAAATATTCACAAACTATGCATCTGACAAATATTTAATACCCAGAATCTATAAGGAACTTAATTCAATGAGCAAAAGACAAAAACCCATTAAAAAGTGGGCAAATGACATGAACAGACACTTCTCAAAAGAAGACATACAAAGAGCCAACAAACATATGAGTAAGTGCTCCACATAACTAATCATCAGAGAAATGCAAATCAAACCACAATGAGATACCATCTCACACCAGTCAGAATAGCTATTATTCAGAAGTGAAAAAACAGCAGATGCTGGTGAGGCTGTGGAGAAAAGGGAATGCTAGTCCACTGCTGGTGGGAATGTAAATTAGTTCAGCCACTGTGGAAAGCAGTTTGGAGAGTCCTCAGAGAACCGAAAACAGAACTACCAGTCAACCGAGAAATCCCATTACTGGGTTTATATCTGAAAGAATATAAATCGCTGTACCAAAGATACATGCTCTCACATGTTTATTGCAGCTCTGTTCAGAATACCAGACATGGAGTCAACCTAGGTGCCCATCAATGGTGAACTGAATAAAGAAAAAGTACACATGTACACATGGAATACTATGCAGTCACAAAAAGAATGAAATCATGTCCTTTGCAGCAACATGGATGCAGCTGGAGGCTATTATCCTAAGAGAATTAATGCAGGAACAGAAAACCAAATACTGCATGTTCTTACTTATAAGTAGGAGTTAAACATTGGGTACTCATAGACATAAAGATGACAAAAATAGACACTGGGGGCTACTAAGCAGGGAGGCAGAGGAAGGAGGCAAGGATTGAAAATCCAGCTGTTGGGTGCTATGCTGGCAATTTGGGTGATGGGATCTATTTATTGCAAACCTCAGCATTACAGAATATATCCAAGTAACAAAGCTGCACTTGTACCCCCCGAATCTAAAATAAAAGTTGAAATTATAAAAAAAGAAATAATTTTTAAGAACTGATTTTCCTCTTGAATATATTATTTGCTCCTTTTACAAATAGAAGTCTAAACTTTCAGCCACAGTTTCTAAAATGCTTTAGAGAAGAAATAAGATTTTTTATGTTCAACTTATTTTATTTTATTTTTTGAGACAGAGTCTCACTCTGTCACCCTGTCTGGAGTGCAGTGGCACGATCTTGGCTCACTGCAACTTCTGCCTCCTGGGTTCAAGCAATACTCCTGCCTCAGCCTCCCGAGTAGCTGGGATTACAGATGCCCACGACCACGCCAGGCTAATTTTTGTATTTTTAGCAGACACAGGGTTTCACCAAGTTGGCCAGGCTGGTTTTGAGCTCCTGACCTCAGGTGATCTGCCTGCCTCGGACTCCCAAAGTGCTGGGATTACACGCCATTATGCCTGGCCATCAAGTTCTTAAAATAATTTAAAATAATTCGTTAGATAAACTTTTTTTTTTTTTTTTTTGAGACGGAGTCTCGCTGTCTCCCAGGCTGGAGTGCAGTGCCGCCATCTAGGCTCACTGCAAGCTCCGTCTCCCAGGTTCACTATATTCTCCTGCCTCAGCCTCTCAACTAGCTGGGACTACAGGCGCCCGCCACCAAGCCTGGCTAATTTTTTGTACTTTTAGTAGAGACGGGGTTTCACTGTGTTAGCTGGGATGGTCTCGATCTCCTGACCTCGTGATCAACCCGCCTCGGCTTCCCAAATTGCTGGGATTACAGGTGTGAGCCACCGCGCCCGGCCAAAATAATTATTTAAGTTCAAAGAAATACATATTTGTTTTTCCTTTCTTAATGGAGGAAGATTTCAGCTAAACGACTTAATTTTTATGGATTCTGTGGTTTCTACGCAGTTTACAGGTATTGAGTCACCTTTCCTCATTGCCGTCAGTGTAACTGGAGTATATATGGGCGTAGAGAGGAGAATAGAGAAGTAATACTAGCATTGGAAGACTGTTTATCCTTTCTACTCAAATAATCTGCCTCCTTCAAATTTAACTTCTTTGTTTCGATTGCACTGTGGTAGGGACAAAAAAGTACTGTATCTTAAAACCAAACATATTTTTCCTGGAAAGGCATTATATAAATTATACTTCAGTGAATGAGATGCTACTAAAATACATGACAATACTTACTCAGATGATAAAAATTACTGGAAAGGCCAGACTGGTAGATCACACCTGTAATCCCGGCACTTTGGGAGGCTGAGGTGGGAGGATTGCTTGGGCTCAGGAATTCCAGGCCAGCCGGGACAACATAGTGAGCCCTTGTCTCCACAAAAAAATTTGAAAAATTAGCCAAATGTGGTGATGCATTCTGATATTCCTAGCTACTTGGAAGGCTGAGGTAGGAAGATTGCTTGAGCCAGGGGAGGTCAAGGCTGCAGTGAGCAGAGATCTCACCACTGCACTCCAGAGTGACAGAGTGAGACCTTATTTCAAAAAAAAGTTACTGGAAAAAAGGTTACTTTTATGACTAATTCCACATGACTAAATTAGGTTGAAGAAAACTTTATATTGTCTTATCACCAAAAAGCCTGTTTTATATCTGTCTATCTGTCCATTATATCTGTCTGCCCATCTATCCATCTTTCATCAAGGTGTTTGCCTGAATTATTCTTGCCATCTTCTGATCTAAGAAACCGAGAATAAAAAACCCAAATAGGCTGTATAGTTTAAAGTGTTGATTTGCTCCAATACTGTAGAGCATTTCATTCCACATATTCGGAAAGCCAAGTAAATTACATATCCACTTGAATAGAGTCCCTTACACCTATACACCTATTTTATATTTTTCAGAGTCAAGGTCTCACTCTGTTGCCCAGGTTGGAGTGCAGTGGTGCAGTTATAGTCCACTGCAGCCTGTAACTCCTGGACTCAAGTGATCCTGTCACCTCAGTCTCCCAGATAATTAGGGCTAATGATGTGTACCACCAAACTCGGCTACATTGTTTTTTAAATTTTTTATTTTATTTTATTTTTATTATACTTTAAGTTCTAGGGTACATGTGCACAATGTGCAGGTTTGTTACATATGTATACATGTGCCAGGTTGGTGTGCTGCACCCATTAACTTGTCATTTATATTAGCTAGATCTCCTAATGCTATCCCTCCCCCCTCCCCCCACCCCCCAACAGGCCTTGATGTGTGATGTTCCCTTCCTGTGTCCAAGTGTTCTCAATGTTCAATTCCCACCTATGAGTGAGAACATGCGGTGTTTGGTTTTCTGTTCTTGTGATAGTTTGCTGAGAATGATGGTTTCCAGCTTCATCCATGTCCCTACAAAGGACATGAACTCATCCTTTTTTATGGCTGCCTAGTATTACATGGTGTATATGTGCCACATTTTCTTAATTCAGTCTGTCATTGATGGACATTTGGGTTGGTTTCAAGTCTTTGCTATTGTGAATAGTGCCACAACAAACATACGTGTGCATGTGTCTTTTTATTTTATTTTATTTTATTTTTTATTATACTTTAAGTTCTAGGGTACATGTGCATAACGTGCAGGTTTGTTACATATGTATACTTGTGCCATGTTGGTGTGCTGCACCCATCAACTCGTCAGCACCCATCAATTCGTCATTTACATCAGGTATAACTCCCAATGCAATCCCTCCCCCCTCCCCCCTCCCCATGATAGGCCCCAGTGTGTGATGTTCCCCTTCCGGAGTCCAAGTGATCTCATTGTTCAGTTCCCACCTATGAGTGAGAACATGCGGTGTTTGGTTTTCTGTTCTTGTGATAGTTTGCTAAGAATGATGGTTTCCAGCAATAAACATACGTGTGCATGTGTCTTTATAGCAGCATGATTTATAATCCTTTGGGTATATACCCAGTAGTGGGATGGCTGGGTCATATGGTACATCTAGTTCTAGATCCTTGAGGAATCGCCATACTGTTTTCCATAATGGTTGAACTAGTTTACAATCCCACCAACAGTGTAAAAGTGTTCCTATTTCTCCACATCCTCTCCAACACCTGTTGTTTCCTGACTTTTGAATGATTGCCATTCTAACTGGTGTGAGATGGTATCTCATTGTGGTTTTGATTTGCATTTCTCTGACGGCGAGTGATGATGAGCATTTTTTCATGTGTCTGTTGGCTGTATGAATGTCTTCTTTTGAGAAATGTCTGTTCATATCCTTTGCCCACATTTTGATGGGGTTGTTTGTTTTTTTCTTGTATATTTGTTTGAGTTCTTTGTAGATTCTGGATATTAGCCCTTTGTCAGATGAGTAGATTGCATGTGTCTTTATAGCAGCATGATTTATAATCCTTTGGGTATATACCCAGTAATGGGATGGCTGGGTCAAATGGTATTTCTAGTTCTAGATCCTTGAGGAATTGCCACACTGTCTTCCACAATGGTTGAACTAGTTTACAGTCCCACCAACAGTGTAAAAGTGTTCTTATTTCTCCACATCCTCTCCAGCACTTATTGTTTCCTGACTTTTTTAATGATTTCCATCCCAACTGATGTGAGATGGTATCTCATTGTGGTTTTGATTTGCATTTCTCTGATGGCTAGTGATGATGAGCATTTTTTCATGTGTCTGTTGGATGCATAAATGTGTTCTTTTGAGAAGTGTCTGTTCCTATCCTTTGCCCACTTTTTGGTGGGGTTGTTTGTTTTTTTCTTGTAAATTTGTTTGAGTTCTTTGTAGGTTCTGGTTAGCCCTTTATCAGATGGGTAGATTGCAAAAATTTTCTCCCATTCTGTAGGTTGCCTGTTCACTCTGATGGTAGTTTCTTTTGCTATGCAGAAGCTCTTTAGTTTAATTAGACTCCATTTGTCAATTTTGGCTTTTGTTGCCATTGCTTTTGGTGTTTTAGACATGAAGTCCTTGCCCATGCCTATGTCCTGAATGGTATTGCCTAGGTTTTCTTCTAGGGTTTTTATGGTTTTAGGGCTAACATTTAAGTCTCTAATCCATCTTGAATTAATTTTTGTATAAGGTTTAAGGAAGGATCCAGTTTCAGCTTTCTACTTATGGCTAGCCAGTTTTCCCAGCACCATTTATTAAATAGGGAATCCTTTCCCCATTTCTTGTTTTTGTCAGGTTTGTCAAGGATCAGATGGTTGTAGATGTGTGGTATTATTTCTGAGGTCTCTCTTCTGTTCCATTGGTCTATATCTCTGTTTTGGTACCAGTACCATGCTGCTTTGGTTACTGTAGCTTTGTAGTATAGTTTGAAGTCAGGTAGCATGATGCCTCCAGTTTTGTTCTTTTGGCTTAGGACTGTCTTGGCAATGTGGGCTCTTTTTTGTTCCATATGAACTTTAAAGTAGTTTTTTCCAATTCTGTGAGACAGGGGTCTCACTATATTGCCCATGCTGGTCAAACTCCTGTCCTCAAGTGATCCGTCTGCCTTGGCCTCCCAAAATGTTTGGGATTACAGGTGTGAGCCATCTACCTGTCTAAACCATCTATAAAAAAATTTTATCTCAGCACTTTGGGAGCCTGAGGCAGGTGGCCATTTGAGGCCAGGAGATTCAGACCAGCCTGGACAAATGGTGAAATCCTGTCTTTACCAAAAATTCAAAAAGTAGCTTGGTGTGGTAGTGCATGCCGGTAATTTCCACTACTCAGAAGGCTGAGGCAGGAGAATTGCTTGAACCCAGGAGGTGGAGGTTGCAGTGAGCCAAAATCGCACCACTACACTCCAGCCTGGGCAATACAGTGAGACTCTATCTCAAAAAGAAAAAAAAAAATTTGACTCAGTGTCTACCTTCACATCTCCTACTCAGTTATCTCATACTCAGACTGGCCTGTTTTCTTTTTCAAATATTGTCATAAAAGTACTCTTTTCTTTTTGACACGTGTTATCTTGCTCAGGTTTTCGTGATAATTTTCATGAAGATGGTACATAGACAGCATATTTGGAACGATGTTAAGGGGAATCTACTGCTTTATGCATATTACTGTTGACTCTATGAAGTCATCTTTTCTAAATTATAAAATACAAACTAACTGTTACTCGTATAAGGGTTTGAACTTGGAAGAGTAACTGAATAGAACAGTTCCTTTGCATTGACATTATTACAGAAGAACTTTATTAAATCTTTTGTGAAAGAGTAAAGACAATAATAAGCCCTAAGAATTCTGTAATTATTCTCTGTGGATCACATTCCTTACTTTAAAAATTAAAAAATTTTGCATAGATGATTCATGCACGTGGTACATTTTTGAAAAAGGGTAGACAGTGAAAAATCTGTTTGAAATCCTTAATCCCACTTACTTACTTCCTCTCCTCTAGAGGCAACCACTGTTACTGTTTCTTACTCTTTCAGATACATTCCATGCATTTATAAATGATAAAATGGTATATATTTATACAAAATATATAATATAAATTTATGTTTTATATTTATATGAATGTCACCATACTATGCACACATTTCTGTACTTTTTAAGAAGCAGTATATATATATTGGATATCATTCTCTCTCTCTTTTTACATACTTTATTTTTTAGAGCAGTTTTGGTTTATAGCAAAATTGGGCAGAAAGTACAGAGTTCCCATATACCACGCACAGTCTCCCCTACTTTGACATTGGGCACGAGAGTGGTGCGTTTGTTACAATGGATGAACCTACCTTGACAAATCGTTATCACCCAAAGTCCGTAATTTACATTAGGGTTCACTTTTGGTGTTATACATTCTTTGGGTTTTGAAAAATATATAATGAAATGTACTGACCATTATAGAATCATAAAATCGTTTCACTGCTCTAAAAATCCTCTGTGTTTTGCCAATTTATCTTTCCCTCCCTGCAACCACTGATGTTTAGAAATTATTTCCATAGTTTTGCCTTTTTCTAGACTGTCCTAGAGTTGAAATAATATAATATGTAGCATTTTCAGACTGGCTTCTTTCACTTAGTAATATGCATTTAAGATTCCTCCATATCTTTTTTTTTTTTTTTAGTAGAGACAGAGTTTCACCGTGTTAGCCAGGATGGTCTCGATCTCCTGACCTCGTGATCCGTCCATCTCAGCCTCCCAAAGTGCTGGGATTACAGGCTTGAGCCACCGCGCCCGGCCTCCTCCATATCTTTTTATAGGTTGATAATTCATTTCTTCTTGGTGCTGAATAATATTTCATTGTCTGGATGTACCACTGTTTATTAATTCACCTACTGAAGAACATTTGGTTGCTTCCAAGTTTTGGCAATTATTAATAAAGCTGCTATAAAATTAGTGTGCAGGTATTTATGTAGAAATGTTTTTAACTCAGTTGAATAAATACCAAGGAGCATAATTATTGGATCATATGGCAAGAGTACATTTAGTTTTATAAGAAACTGCCAAACTTGTCTTCTCATTATCTTGATAATTCTCTTTTAGTACACATGGAGTTGCTTCATTCATTGGTAACTGGAAAAAGAATCCACATAGGGTCAGGCACGGTGACTCACGCCTGTAATCCCAGCACTTTGGGAGACTGAGGTGGGTGGATCACCTGAGGTCAGGAGTTCGAGACAAGCCTAGCAAAAATGGCAAAACCCTGTCTCTGCTAAAAATACACAAATTAGCCGGGTGAGGTGGTGGGTGCCTATAATCCCAGCTACTCAGGAGGCTGAGGCAGGAGAATCACCTGAACCCGGAGGCAAAGGTTGCAGTGAGCCTAGATGGCGCCACTGCACTCCAGCCTGGGCAACAGAGTGAGAGCCCATCTCAAAAAAAGAAAAAAGAAAAGATTCCACGTAGGAATGTACCATAATTTAACCAGTCACTAAGTGTCCTGTTGAACATGTAAGTTGTTTGCAATTTTTTTTAATACTGAAAATCAATTCCTACACATATGTAGGGCTTTTAAAATTTGCTTGCCCTTCAGCCTGGACTGTCTCCCCGAAGATAATCATATGGGTCACTCCCTTCCTTTAGCCAAGTCTCTCCTGAAATATCACCTGGTCTGAAAGGTCTTCCCCATCCATTCTATCTAAAATAAAATAGCCCCATTTATACAGGAACAGGGAATGACGGAATGGGGCAATTTTATTTATTTATTTATTTATTTTAATATCACATTTTACTTTTACTACTACTACTACTCTCGCTCTCTCTCTCTCTACATATATATATATATATATAATATTGGGTACTAAAATGTGTATGTGTATGTGTATATATGTGTGTATATCTGTCTAGAGGATATACACACACACACACACACACACACACACACACACACATATATATATATATATGTCTAGATGCCCTCCGGTGAATAATCTCTCTGAAGGAACGGACTTTGTTTTGTTTTCTGCTGTATCCCCAGTGCCTCCCACAAACAATGCCTGGCACATAGGCATGTATTATAAATAATTGTTGAATGAATGAATGTGTTGGTACATCTATTGTACAAACTTTGAATTATTGGGCCAAAGCTTTGTTCATTCTACATTTTGATATGTCAAACTACTCTCCCTGGAGGTTGTATCTATTCTTTTCACTAACAATATGTGGGAGATCTTGTGTCATCTTATACTAACCAACAAATTGCATTATGAAACATTTACTGATCTGATAGCTGAAAAATTGCTTCCTACATTTTTCATTTGCATTTCTCCTAACATGAGTAAACTTCAGCATTTTCACATTAAAGTTGACTTTTCACTTAACTCTCTTTTCCTTTTCCTTTTTAAAACTGAATCGTTCATCTTTTGTTTATTGATCTATGAAGGAGAAAAACTCTTGTGACATTTGAAGACTTTTTTCCAAGTTCATGTTTTATCTTTTAAACTTGTTTATCATATATTTTGTCATGCAGATTTTTTTATGATGGTATGTTGTCTTTTCTTCATTTCTGATTGTAGAGCTTGGATGTTTGCTCTGTGATCTCAGGTCTCTAATGGGTTCAAAAAAGTTTGTTTTGTTATAAAGGTGGTGTATTAGTCTGTTTTCGTACTGCTATAAAGAACTGCCTGAGACTGGGTAATTTATTAAAAAAAAAAAAAGGAGATTTAATTACTGACAGTTCCACAGGGCTGGGGAGGCCTCAGGAAACTTACAATCATGGCAGAAGTAGAAGCAAGCATGTCTTACATGGCGGCAGGTGAGACAGCACTAGTGTGAAGGAGGAACTGTCAAACACTTATAAAACCATCAGATCTTATGACAACTCACTATCATGAGAATAGCATGGGGGAAACTGCCCCCATGATCAAATCCTCTCCCACCAGTACGCTCTCTCGACACGTGGGGATTATGGGGATTACCATTTGAGACGAGATTTGGGTGGGGACACAGAGCCAAACCATATTAGGTGAGATTCATACTCTTTCATGGATTCTACAAGCAGAAGCTAGAACAGTATTAATCTTTACATATTAACTTTGTACTCACACATCTTACCAAGTTATCTTATTTTTATAAGGGTTTTCATTGGATTTTCCTTGGTTTTTCAGATCCTGTATAGTATCTCCTTTCTTTCTCTACAATAATGTTAAATCCTGGGATGCTACCCAGCCATAAAAAAGAATGAAATAATGTCATTTGCAGCAACATGGAGGCAGCTGGAGGGTATTATCCTAAGTGAATTAACTTGGGTGAATTAGAGTATGATTTTGGCCACTCTAAGTCTGAGGTATCTATTAACTATTCCAGTGGAGATATCAAGTAGGAATTATGTATACAAGTCAGGAATTCAAGAGAAAGCTTTAGGCTGGATAGATAATTTTGAGAATCATTAGTGAATAGATAATATTTAAGGTCATGAAATTGGATATAATAATTAGAGAATGAATGCAAATAGCAAAAAGAAGAAATTAAAGATTGAGCCATGGGTCACTTTAATAGTTAAGATTCAAGCAAATGAAGGGGAACCAGCAGAGGATGTTGGAAAGGAGCAGCTAGTGAGGAAGGAGGAGCCAGTATGGTATCCTGTAAGCCATGTGAAGGAAGAATTTATACGAGGAAGGAGTTATCAAATTTGTTCATTGTTGATGGGTCAAATAAGATGAAAAGGACTGAGAAATGACTACTGCGTTTGGCGATGCAAAAGCCATTGATGAATTTGAGAACAGCAATTTCAGTTGAAGGTGGCACTGGAAACCTGATCTGAGTGGATTCAGGGAAGAATGGGAAGGGAGGAATTGGAAACAACCCAATGTAGATGATTCTTTTAAAGAGCGTTGCTATGAAGTGGAGCAGAGAAATAGAAGAGTAGTTGGTAGAGATTGTGAGGGTGAAAACTATTCTGTAAAGACAGGAGAAACCATAGCATTTTTCTATGCTGATGCGAATGATCTACAGATCATTTGATGCAGAGTGGAGAATTGTTGGAGGTAATAACTTTGAGTAAATGAGAATGGATGACATATAGTACACTGGGAGAGAAACTGTCCTCTGCTAGGAGCATGACAGTTAATCCTTAGTAAAAGGAGAGAATATATATTGAGCAGAGATGTAGGTAGGTGGGTAGATATCATAGTGATACCTTATGGTCGTTATCTTTTGAGTGCTTCTTGGTGAAATAGGAAGCAGGATCATTAGTTGAGAGCAAATATAGGGAGGAGGTATTGGAGGGTTGAGTCAAGAAAACCAAATATGAAATAGTTGGCTGGGAGAGAGGGAGAAAGAATGAACCAGGGAAATAGAGTGACTGGGATTAGCATTAAGGGCCCACTTGACGTTAGTGATCACAACTTCAAAATGAGACGAGCTAGCATTGCATGGCTGTATGTTTTTCTTCAGAAACATTCAATTGTAAGAGTGCAAACAGAGCAGAGAGAGAGTTGTATTTAGCTAGTGTTATGGTTTCACTAGGCAAGTATGAGGAAGAAAGAGGGACAAAGAATGGACCACACAGTTTAAGCTGCTGAAAAAAAAAGTAGTGTTTCTATGTGGCAATTTCTTTCTGGGATTTCTCAGGAAAACATATATTTTTCAAAATCTGGGTCCCAGAGAAAAAGATAAGTTGACAAATTGGTAAAATTGGTGAAATATTAAAATTCTCCTCTGAGGATTAGAGACTATCAGCATAAAGATGCTATTTTTGAAGGAATCCATTTGCACCAAATGGAAAGCAAGAGCAGGAAATGCTGACACTTGGGAATCAAAGTTAAGGCTGACATTCCTGGAACCATAATGAGAGCATGTCAGAGAAAAATAGTCGTGGTCCAGTCAGTTAGTGTTGCTTGTAGCTGCTGCCACATTATATGTGTTTGTAGCAATGTCTGCTGCTAATGGCAAGTCATTCTTGCAAATACTTGTTAATCAGCTTACATGAATATACTTCATATAACTCCTTTGAGTGATGTTTCCAGAAGGAACAAGTTTTGGAAACAAAATGAATTCTTATGTTTGTGTTTTGATATGTAATTCTGAGTAGTGCTGTTAAACTGCTAGGAAATGGTAATGTTATGGTATTTAAAATACCATACAATAATATTTGCTGGCATTTTCTACTATTTGAATATAGGTAATGGGTCACTGTTCTTTGTAAATTTTACCAAGCTTAGTATTTTTTCAGATATCTATAGTTTTGGGGTTATAGACTTTAAAAATATATAATAATATGTAAAGAGTATGAAGACTATTGGAAGTATTTTAAGAATACCTCAGGATTTGGGGAATTTTTGAAAATTCATAGGAATTCTTTGTCTTGTTCTCAAAGATTAATCTGCTGGGAATTTATGAACACTAGACAGAAATATGGGCATGAGGAAACTGAAGGAAAATGAAAAGGTGGTAGGATCAACTGATGACATGTGTTGGTAGGAGTCATTTATTATACAAAGTGAACTGAAAGAACCTGTAAGAATGGGATGCTTAAAATTGAGTTTGTGGAGGGCAACTAAGTAGTTTCAAAAGTTTTGGGTTTAACTATGGGAATGAGTAGGTAAGATATGGTGGAAGACAAGACCATTGAAGGAGAAGAGGTCAAGGAAGTGAGAGAAGAAAATATTGGAAAGATCATCATGTAGATATTGAAATGACCAAAAGTTAGCAGGTGTGGAGATGGAGTGACAAAGAAGCAGGAGCTAAAAGCTTCAAGGAATGAATAAGGAAGACAGCGAGGTAGATAACTGCAAGCCAAAAGAGGAAGAGGAGTATTGCCTTATTACCTGAGATTTATTGATAGGATTTTAGCCAGCAAGAAGTGGCAATAAAGTCAAGACTACTTGTCATAACTTTAGGCCCAAAGGTCTCAAAGACATGGGAGAGAAAAGACTCATCACTTGAGAGTATTGTAGAGGAAACGGCATCCTTGGGGGACAACCAGGCTTCAATTAGCACAAGGCAGTCAAAGGAATAGTGGGAGAAAGGTGGAAGATTTTGCCTTGACTGGCCTGAGTTTCTGAGGGGTTCACAGGAAGGATCTCAGTAGTTGGGGAGATTTGGGAGATGAGGTCAGAAAAAAAGGATATGTGGAGAACCTTATGCATATGGGAGTCTAGGGAGACAGAATTTTTTCTTTACTGCTGTAAACAGTGACTATAGATATTTTGAAATTACTCCTGATAGTCACAGGCTGAGGGTGTAAAGTTGGGAGTGATGAGCCCAGATTTGGAAGCTTCTTATTGAATATAGACATTACATGCTAAAGAATTTAGCATCATATTTTGATTAATTATTGAACATCTGGATAAAATACACATATGTTTGATGTACTTCTGTAAGTATATGTTATATGTCACAATTAAAAAAATAATGAGCTTGTATGGAATAATGGCAGTGACTAACCTAATATCAAAATTGTTTCCCTTGAAAATACAATATGGTAACACTTTATAGACTTTAAGAAGCATATTTTAAAATCTTATTAGACCTATTACTTAGAAATAATTCTATATATTTATTCTACTTTATGTTAGTGTGTTGTCTGGCTATAGAAATAGTTGACTTATAATTTAAAATCAACTGGCGTTCATCTTAAGGATGACAAATGCCTACTCAAAATGTCTTTTTGAGTGGCTTTCTCAACCTTAAATAAGAGCTTGAGGAAATGGAAGTATTATGTTAATGATTTTCAGATAAATATTGAAATAAGCAAGGTTGTTATTAGTGTGTGAATACAACGTCTTTTCAGTGTAACCTAGACATCTACTTTTGCCTGAGATATTATGGGGGTCTCTTTCAATGCATCAGTGGGGTATTTTTTTAAAAAATCAGATATTAATATTCATGAGACTCTCTAACTTAATTTGTAGCCAGAATAGCATCAATGATTTGAAATGTTTCATCATCTTTTTAAAAAGAAAATGATAAAGCAAGCCTTTCTTTCCAATAAATGGAAACATTGGATAACTAAAGAAGAAATGTTAGACAACTGGCCAAAGGAGAGCTACAAATCTTTTAAATCCTAGTGTCTCTCTAAGTCAAATGACTGGTCAGTTTTTTCAAAACATTCCCTATTATTTTATTTCTATAATATGATTGCAAACCAAAAGAGGTAGAAGAGTATAGTCTCATTACCTGAGACTTACAGGTAGAATTTTAGCCAGCAAGAAGTGGCAATAAGGTCACTCTATTACTGACTTTATATATCATTAAAAATTGGGGGAACTCCTGGGTAGCAGAACACGTGGAGGTTCTTGGAGGGTGGTGCGCTCAGGAAGGGTGTGAAAGCTCTGCATCCCTTCCCCCATACATCACCCTATGCATCTCTTCATCTGTAACATTTGCAATGTCCGTATAATAAAACTGGTAAACGTTAAGTGTTTCCCTGAGTTCTGTGAGCCACTCCAACAAATTAACTAAACCTAAAGAGGGAGTCAGGGGAACCTCAACTTGAAACTGGTCCATCAGAAGTTCCAGGACTTGCAACAGGTGTCTGGGGGTGTGGGAGACAGTCTTGGGGACTGAACCCTCAACCCCGGGGATTTGACCTTATCTCCAGGTAGATAGTGTTGGAATTGAATTGGGGGACACCCAGCTGGTGTATGACTGCTGTGATGTGAAAGTAGAGGAAAAACACAGTCTGAGAGAGTTTTTGCTGAAATAATTGGTGGCAATGATGGGATCTGCTAGACTGGCCCAGGCTCAGGAGAACATTTGGTTTGGGAAGAGAAAGGATAAAAGGATGGGGGTTGAGGAATCTTTGATTCCTGGGTGGCCACGTGGTCACCCATGGTACGAAATCATAACTGTGTTGAGATCAGTCACTAAAGGTAAAAGTTATCATTGGAATTTAGAGATGGATCTAACTTCCAGGGAGTTGTTTCACTGGATGCATAAGGAAATGCAAACTAATAAGAAAAAAGCAAAATATTCAATCCATTGGTTATTGTTATCTGCAATAGCTAAAATGAAAATAAAAGAGAATGCTGGGTTGCACCTTAATGTTAGACCGAGCTTAGATTTTAGTCTGAGCTCAGGCCCCTGGACTCAAAGCCACCCCTCTAAAGGCAAAATGATGCAGGGCAACAGAAAATACCTCTGAGACCTGTGGCTGGTTACCAAGAAGTCAACGTGGGGGAAGGAAGAAACCAAGGAATTCTTCAAACCAGAGGGTACAGTATGAAGGAATTGTTCTATTTTGTCGATGCGTATCATCAGTTTTTGAGAAACCTTTACTAAAATGGATTATGAGAGTGACTAACTTAGGGACAGTATCTTTGGTTTTAAATACTGCAGAGTGGATGAACACACTGATGGAGGACCCACGGCTCACTACCAAACAATCATACATGGGTATCATGATCCAAACACACAGGAGGTTATTCTGGAGGGAATAGCCAGCCTGGTAGCTTGGATAAAAACCAGTGTAAGTCTTTTTACCCTGAAAAGGGGGACTGTCCAACTCCACCTATAAATGCCAAGAGGCACCCCCTAGATGAGGCAGCTGTTATACTTTGTATGTAAGTCATGGGCGACTGGCTTTACATTGACAGGGATAGTCACCACTGAATGTGCTTGTTACCCAGGTCATGGTAAATGCTGTGGTTAAGGGGGCCCTTTCTACATGGGCACTCAATGTGATGTTACTCTTGTAAAACCGAACAAAAGTTTGAGAAGCCTTATCAAATTTGCTGTCTCAGCTTCCCTTCATGGGTCTTACAGATGCTGATAAAAACATCAGATTAATTAGCAAGACAATGGGAGAGGCAAAAGGTCAAAGGATTCATCCCAGCAAGGTAGAAATCTTTAGATGGTTATTAAGAAATAAAATGGAAACTGGTGAAGTTAAAACAAAGGTATTAATACAATACTATCGAAGATTGAGTGGACCAAAGGGAGTCCCTGCTTGTCATCCAATGTTAAAGGACCTTGAACCAGTTTGCTATGTTTCCCCCAGTTTGGGGAAATTTAAAGGCTGGAGAGCAGAGATTATAATGAGAAATTTAATCTGAAATTGCCTGGAACTATTAATAGTCAAGCAGATTAATCAAGATAAAGATTGAGGAAAGGGCCAGAGTTCTTTGGCTCAACATTTGGCTGGGGACCCAAAGCCTTTTGCACAGGAGTGGGTAAAATGGTCTGGGTGGGAGTGGAGAAGAGAAGTTCCTGGAACTAGAACAAAAAAAAAAAAGGAAGGGTTAATAGGATTACGAAAGTTGGTATACTTGAATACACTTCATGTGAAGTGGTCGCCTGTCTTTTACCTGACTGTATCATGGAACGAACATTGTATCCGATTGGGAAATGTTATTTTTACTTACTAACATAAAACAGAAGGCATGTAAATCTGCCTTTCAAGCAACAGTAATTGGACATGCTAGACAGAAACCAGTAAGATTGCCCAAGCCCACACAGTACAGAGTAGAAGCCAGAGTGCTGGCAGGGACAAATTCTCCATCTGATAGCCCTTTATGCCTATGTGCCTCCTAGCAACAACTACTGAGACTCTAAACTAGAGAATTTCCACTTGACAGGCATTTATTACCTGTTATAGGACATTAAGTAAAGCTACCCCTATGACTGAAGGACATAAAATGATCTTGAAACCTGAAATACTCATGATGTCTTCAGTGATGTCAGAGAAATACTCTCATGGGGATAGCAGTACCCAGAAGTGTTCCATAATAAAATGAAAATGGTTTATGCAGGATCTTGGTACCCAGGGAATGAAAGGAGGAGATGGTCACAAGCAGGGAGCCTCTGGACTCACTGGGACTGACTCTGAAACTCTGTGAGGTGCTGCTGGATTCTATTGATACTTGGACAGTGCACTATGAACAGCTCTCAACTGACAACAGAAACTACTTGGTTTACAGATGGCAGTTCCAAAGTAAATGGACAACATCTAGTTTGAAAGGCTGCCACTTTGATCAAAGAAGGTAAAAACAGATCAGCTCGGTGGGCTGAATTGGGTGCTATTTTCCTAACAGTTTTGGAAGAATTGAGCAGTGATAGAAGCTCCTTTGTTTGGGTTTTTACTGGGCAGTGATCAATGGCCTGGCCGTAAGCTCAGGCAAGAGGGCAATGGAAACCTGCCCGTTTAAAGGAATGCCCATATGGAGCATGGCCCTGTGGAGATGGGGGGATGCATTAAAGTAGAACAAGTCAATACCCACTAGAAGAACTCTTTTCCAGGCTTGGAAAGTGACTTAAATCAACAAGCAGATATTCCTGTGCTTCCCTGAGGTGGTCACTTGAGTCTATGAAATGAATGAATATGGGGGCACTGCAGCTGTGCAGAGATGGGATGAATCTAAACATGTTCCTTTTGCACCCTCTCAGGTGCATAATGACAGTAAGAACTGTTCTGGTTCCCAGCAAGAGAGACAGAGACTGCTGATGACTATGGGGCAAATTATCTGGTCGGAAGGCCCTGAACGCATCTGGCAAGTGAGGCTGATGCTAGTAGCCCTGGGGCGCTACAAATGGGTCTTGACAGGAATAGCCACTGACTTTGGAGTGGGCCTTGCTTACCCAGTGGAAGACACAAATGCTCAGGGTGCCATTAAAAAAAACCCAGAAGATAATGCATGGGTTTGGATGGCCACCGTTTCTTCAGACCAAGGAACAAACAAACTGTTCAGCCCATAATGTCCAACAATGGGCAGAGATATATTTTTTCTTTCTTTTCCAAATCATCTAAAAAGTCTTTTTTCCCCCCACTCTGATACAGTGGTCCTAAGACCAGGGCTGCCACGACAAATGCTGGAAGCAGGGATGATTTCTAAGCCAGAAAATCTCCCCATGTTTATAAACTTTGTCAGCGTTCCTAAGGGCCGGATAGGGCTGGATTGTATCTTCACCCCACCTGGCAAAAGTGGGGTTAAGAATAAATACAACTATGTTGCCTGGTGGCAAAAACGGCTCAGTAGTTCGGAACCTAGGTCACCCTACCGTCTATGAGTGGAAACGGACTGAGCAGGAGGCGCCATCAGACTAGTATTGCTCCCAGTGATCTGGATCAGCACGGCAGCAGAACCTAATGTTCCGTTTAAAAGTGAAAAAGTCGGGGTAAAAATAAATAACAAATGGAGAAAAGGAGAAATAATAGCTAATGGTGAAGAAATGAAGAAATAGGTTATCAATGGAGAGAAATTCAGTATTACATGAACAACTTTAAGGAGCCTCAGAGCCAGAAAGGCCAGGGTCTCTTAGCTCAGTTATCCCAGGTACCTGAATGGGGGAAGCTGTGTATTTGCCAAGACCACTCCTGCTTTTGGAGGCTGACAAGATTAAAAGGAAGCCTGCAAACCTGAGTGGCCTCAGCCTGACAGGCATTCATATAGTACGAGGGACTGGACTAATTTTTAAAGATTACATGTATTTGTTTTGCTTGAAGGGTCTGTGGTTGAAAACCAGAGGTGGCCCATGGTCTTATGATGTATGTTGTTCTCATCGTTTTCATCCACAGATCCCAGTTCATAACTCCCATAGCCCTGTTACAGTCTTTCATCATAATGTTGGACTGTTAGGTCTCAGGGGTAGGCTTCAGGAAACAGAATCTCTCTCCTGCCCTCCTTTCACCTGCCCCACAGCAAGACTCTAATCTTACCCAGCCTTTGTGATTGTGCATCTTAAGACCTTCCCCAGAGAGGGTCCTACCTTATGCTCTGGGAGAAGGAATGTTGATGTCATGAAGCTTCCATAAAAACCCAAGAGGCCAAGGTTGGGGAGCTTCTGGGTAGCTGAACAACTGGAGGTTCCTGGTGGGTGGCACCCAGCGAGGGCATGGATACTCTGCAGCCCTTCCCCGGTACCTTACCCTGTGCATCTCTTCACCTGTATCTTTGTAATAGCCTTTATAATAAAATGGTAAATGTAAAAAACAATTGTTTTTGAGCACAATTTTGGCAAAATATTTTTGTTCTAAAATTTATTTAGAAAATATAAACTTTTACTTTTTCAGAATTAAAAGAAACAGCTATGAATTTCCAGTAATATTTAAAGTCTATTACATTGAATAGATATATATAAACCGTTATAGGATGAAGACTATGACAAAAACTGCAAAAAGGTGGACATGTTTTGGGAGTCAACAAAAATAGTAGCATGAATTGCAATGCTATAGGAGATGATTTCCTGCCTTTACTGAGGAAAGAAAAAATAAAATTTAAAGTGCCCTTTAAGGCCTTATTCAAATATCCCCTTCACCATGACATCATTCCTTATGCTTCCAACTGTACGTGGTCTTTCTGTCTTTTGGAACTCCTGTAATACTTTCTCTTTTCTGTAGTCCATATTATGTTCTATTGTATATTCTGGCTATTTGCAAGCATGATGGCTTGCAAATTATGATGGCTAGACTACATCTCTCAGCCATCTTTTGCAGGTAGGTGTGACTTGGACTAAATTCCCTCCAAATCATGAGAACAACCTTGTCCTCTTGGATTTTTATGGAAGCTTCATGACATTACCATTCCTTCTCCCAGAGTATAAGGTAGGACTCTCTCTGGGGAGGGTCTTAAGATGCACAATCACAAAGGCTGGGTAAGATTAGAGTCTTGCTGTGGGGCAGGTAAAGGAGGGCAGGAGAGAGATTCTGTTTCCTGAAGCCTACCCCTGAGACCTAACAGTCCAACATTATGATGAAAGACTGTAACAGGGCTATGGGAGTTATGAACTGGGAACTGTGGATGAAAACAATGAGAACAATATACATCATAAGACCACGGGCCACCTCTGGTTTTCAACCACAGACCCCTTCAAGCAAAACAATTACATGTAATCTTTAATAATTAGTCCAGTCCATCATACTATATGAATGTCTCTCAGGCTGAGGCCACTCAGGTTTGCAGGCTTCCTTTTAATCTTGTCAGCCTCCAAAAGCAGGAGTGGTCTTGGCAAATACACAGCTCCCCCTCTTCGGGTACCTGGGATAACTGAGCTAAGAGACATTGGTTATTTGTATGCATGATTTTCTTACAAATTATGATTGTAAAAATTCTTGAACTTAAGATTCAAAGTTATATTCCCCATTCTGTCACCCCAATTTACATCCTAGCACAGGACTTTTCATAGAATAAATGTTTAGTAAATATTTGTTGAATGATTTTCAGCACTGTCTAGAAAAAGACAACTGCAGTGTGGATATTCAGAGTGGAGAGTAATTGGTTCTAACATTTCATTAAAAAGATCTGTGTAGGCTGTCTTTTATGTTCATATATTCATACTTTTCCCCACAATCTTCACTTTTGACCAATAAATGCACCTCCCTTCTATACCTTTTTCCCTATTGTACAGATGGTGGTAACAGGTAGTTGTGGTGGGGACTGCCAGCTAACCACCAGATTTGTCTTCTCTCTTTTTGGGTACATTGCTAGACTACATCTGTCAGCCATCCTTTGCAGATAGGTGTGGCTGAGACTAAATTCCCTCCAAAGAGATATGAATAGAAGTGTGCCTCTTACAGGCTGAGTCCTAGGAAAAGTCTCCTAAGAACTTTATCTTTCAACTGGTTGAATGCAAACAGTAATGAGTCAGAGGAGGTGGTGGAGGCACTGGATGGAAGGACCTGGGGGGCCTCTGAATGATTATGAGAAGCAGAGGCTCCACAATGCTGACTGGGGACCTCTCTAGCCTATTAAATAAATAAGAAGCAAACTTCTGTTGCACGGAGTCATTGTATTTTTGTATCTTTTTGTTACTACAATCTAGCCTACCCTAAATGACAGTAGGGAAAGTAATGGTGACTGCAAACTACATTTCACTGGCTCAGGAGAAACATGTCCTTGTGTGTAGCAGCTAGAATCGCTACAATGGCCATGCTTTTATTGTAGCTCAAGAGTAACAAAGAGGATGTTGAAGGAAACCAAGGAATGAATCTATCAGCATGGAAAATAGATGACAGAGAATGGGTTGAAAATAATCTTTATGTTGTGTATGTTTTGCCCACCACTGTCCTAGCACCTAGCTCAGGCAGAAACAGTATTCAGTGAACAATTGGGTATTTGGATAAGTAAATGTGATACACAAAATCTTTATTTTTATTGAGAAGGGTATTCAAAGTACCAGACTTACAGTTCATTAGGGAAAATTTAAATTAGATATAAAATCATCCTAAATCTTTTTAAAATACTTTTTTTTAATTTTTATTTTTTAGAGATAGAGTCTCACTCAAGCCACTTCACTGCACCTAGCTGAATGCAGTGCAGTGGCTTGATCATAGCTCACAGCAGCCTTGAACTTCTGGGCTGGAGTGATCCTCCTGCCTCAGCCTCCCAAGCAGCTGGAACTACAGGCACATGCACCACCACGGCTGGCTAATTTTTAAAAAATATCTTAGAGACGAGGTTTCATGTGCTGGTTCAAACTCCCTGGCTCAAACAACCCTCCTATGTCAGCCTCCCTAGGCGTTGGAATAACAGGCACGAGCCACCGACCATGGTGGTGCAATGTTATGCCTTAATGATTTCAGAGTTGAAGTCTGAATTGATTTTTCTGTCCTGGAAAAGTCATCCAGTAGCATGAACCTTACTTTGCCTTAGAAATAGAAGAATCTTTGTTTTCACATTTTGAGAAGAAGGCCATTTTGCTGCAAACACATGACACATAAGTAATATTTTAGATCCAGGGTATGAAACTTTTAGATGACTATACGCAAGCATTTTTATGCTGGAATAAAAACTGAAGAACTTTATTGCAGGAATAGCCACTGACTTTGGAGTAGGCTTTGCTTACCCAGTGAAAGACACAAATGCTTGGAGAGCCATTAAAAAACCCCAGAAGATATTGCATGGGTTTGGATGGCCATCGTTTCTTCAGACCAAGGAACAAACAAACTGTTCAGCCTATAATGTCCAACAATGGGCAGAGATGTATTTTTTCTCTCTTTTCCAAATTATCTTAAAAACTCGTGTTTTTTTTTATTTTGCTTTTTTTTTTGCTTACTTTATTTGTCCCTTTTCTCCAATCCATCGAACATTGCCCTAATTCAGGTCATCATCTCTTCCCTAGATTATTGCAATAACTCTTAACTGGGATCTTTGCTTCTGGTCTCTCTTATCTCCGGTTCCTCCTCTCCATTGCCACAGAATTACATTTGCACATTCCCAAGAATCTCTGGCCATATTCCTAACATGTTCTAGCTGCCTGTACAACTGCAATACCTAAAACACACCATGTTTTCTCACAAGCCTTTGCCCGTTCTGGATTATCCTTTCTTTCCAGCTACTGGGTGAATTCCTACACTACTCCCATCACAACTTAAAAGCATTTCCACAGGAAGCTTCCCCTAAGTTAGGTGTTTCTCCTCAGCTCTTCATGGCACTGCATACCTTGATTTTAGAACTTATCAGATTCTACTAGGTGGCCAGTTCCTTCAGCCAAGGAACTTTATCATAATGGGAGTTAGCATTGTGGGAACTTAATGGGTTCACATGCATTATCTCATTTAACTTATTGGGATAGTATTATTATCCCCATATTACAGAAGCATATGCAGAAGCACACAGTGTCTAAATGGCACAGCTGGTAAATGGTGAGGCCATGATCTGAACCTAGGTCATCTGACCCCAGAGTTGGCACTTTGCATCACTATTACATTTGCTGAATGAGCCCTGCCTCCATGGAGTCTTCTCTCCTCACTTCTCTCCCTCCTTCCTTCCTTCCTTCCTTCCTTCCTTCCTTCCTTCCTTCCTTCCTTCCTTCCTTCCTTCCTTCCTTCTTTCCTTCTTCCCTTTCTCTCCTTCTCTCTTTCTCTCTCTCTTTCTTTTCCAAACTCAGCTTAGGGTATCTAGGTTATACTGAAAAGATTTATTTTTTTCTATTTTACTAGTGAAAAACCAATGTGTTTAATATTTGTTTTAGAAAATGCCTAGACATTACAACTATTTAGCCCTTTCTGGGGCTAGGAAGCCCAGTGAGGGTTATGGGATAGCCGAGTTGCTTAAGGGCATAACTGGACATGAGGCTCTTGGGTGGTCACAGTCTGACTTCCAGGTTATGAGCAGGTGCACAGTTTGTGACACTAGACTCTGCTGCAAGCCAACCATGAGCATTTCTCTGTGGCACTTTTGGAGTAGCAAAAGAACTGTATTGCGGGGGCCTAACAAAGAACTCTGGAGGGACAGGTGAGAATTCTTCTCATTCTCTCTTGTGAGGAAAGACTCCCTGCATCTTTTAGAGCTGAGATGGTATAGCTAACAGTTTGTCTAGTAAATATGTCTAATAATTAAAAGTAAAAGAAATACTTCAAAACATTGAAAAAAATTCGTATGCACCTCAGTGTAAACTAATTTTCCTTCATCTCTCCCTCCCCCACTTCCCTTCCCTTCCTTCCTTCCTTCCTTATTTCAATTCCTTCTTTCCTTTTCTACTCCTCACCCTCGCCCCGCTCCCCTCCGCTCCCCTCCCCTCCCTTTCCCTCCCCTCCCACCCCTTCCCTCCCCTCCCCTCCCCTCTCCTTTCCTTTGTTTTCCTCCTCTTCCTTCCTCCTTTAAACCAAAATAGTTGATCTCAGTATTAGAATGAAGTAAAGATTAGATTAGATCAGGCTATGTATATAAAACATTTAAAATACTATAATCTGCTTTTCAGAAGACATTTCAATGGAAATATAAAACAAACTAAGGCAACAGGAAACACAATGGAAAGAAAAATCCTCACATAGAACTTTTTAAGCAAAAACATCAGCCATCTTCTTGCCTGACATTACAAAAGAAATCAGTCCTTAGGCTCTGGCCCTTCACTCTCCATCAGCATTAGTCAAAGACTTCTTGTCCTGCCAGGAAAGGCCAGGAAAAGACTTTAAATTTCATGTAGAAAACATTCTTGGGGACACGCTTTTTTAAAAAAGAAAATATGCAAGAAACCTTGAAAAACATTTTATAATTAGGCCTTGGGAGGGTGGGTGAATGCAATACATAATTGATTTCATGAAGACAGATTTCATTTGAATACGTATTTTGAGTGTTCTAACTTGGGAAATTTCTATGTCTTCCCTTACAGATATCTGAAAATAAGTGCCTGGCTATGCTCTACCCAAGGTACGGTCACTCTGTTTTCAAGCTCAAAACAGATATTGATTTTCATTTCAAACTCTAATGCCAAAATTAGCAATGTCAGGTTGAATTAGAGGTGGATGGTTTCGAGAGTTCAAAAGTGAACAAGCAGCACAACCAGACTGCTCTTTTTATTTTCTTTTATGTTTTAAAGACAACAAAACATGGAATGTAAGATGCTCTTTGGTTTTATGGTACTCCTAGAAACATTTAGTCCAACTTCACTCATATGTCTTTAGCACAGCAGTGTCCTTCAAGTGCCAAATTCCAGGTTGAATGCATTTAGTTTGAATATTATTACAGATTGCTTTGATTTCCTTCTGCTGAGAATTTTGCTTCTTATTTAGCTTTAGAAAACACAAAATTTGTATGGCACTTTAAATTGATGGAGCATTTCATCTACATTGTCCCATCAAGAGGGTATTGCACAAATTACTGAATTGCTCCATGAGCAGTGTTTGAATCCTTTACATCTGGGGTTGATCTCAGGAAAATATTTACAAATTGGAGCTAGTGGGAACTTCCCTCACAAATTCCTTCTAATTAAGAGAGCAACTGATCAAAGGAATGGGATATCAAAGATATCAAAGATAATGGGAATATCTGAAGCATTCATTCAATCTAAGGAGCAAATACCAACAAACCTACATCAACAGACATGATTTATTGGTAAAGAAGAGGGTCAATGCCAGAATGATCTGGAGATGGGAAAGAGGGAAAGGAAAGAGTATTGATACCCTCTGAAATACTCCTATATCTGTACAGATAATATTCCGCTGTATCTGGTTTTTATTTATTTTTACTCCAAATGAAGAAGGCTTTTGTTAGATGTTTCCCATGTGGAAATGTGTGCTTAGGATATGTACGCATAAGAGAGAGAGAGAGAGACAGAGAGAGAGAGAGTTGCCAGGCACGGTGGCTCATGCCTGTAATTCCAGCAGTTTGGGAGGCTGAGGAGGGAGGATCACTTGAGACCAGGAGTTCCAAATCAGCCTGGGCAACACAGTGAGACCCCCATCTCTTAAAAGAGAGAGAGAGAAAGAGAGAGAGGAGGAGAAGGATGAGTAAAGAAGGAGGGGGGTGGGAGGCAGAGAAGAAAGATGGAGAGTGAATAGGTAAACAGTAGCAGAGACAGAAGCTACAGGCGCCTCAAATATGAACTTCCAGGGTCAAAAGAGATTCGTTTAGTAAATGCCTGCAATTTGCCAAGCTGTCTTCTTCCATACATTCTAGTTCTATGAAGGGGGTAGCACCCTTATTAAATTACCCCATCAGCAGAGTGTGGAGTGACAGAAATCCCTCTGCAGAGCAGGATGGGTGGCAGCCTCTCTGTGGGCCCACAGGTGTTGTATATGCCTCTCTCGCAAACTATCAAAGTAAGTTGTCAGCTACTTCCTTGTCTGTGTATGAGCTCTCTGAGGGCAGAGATTACATTTATATTTTCATTTTATATTTCTAGGCCCTAGAAAATGTCTGGCTTACAGTTTCTATTCAAGTCATGTTTGAGGAATGAATAACTAGTGTGTTATGTAGCTTCCCCAACAAGATGTGTGAGTTGTATTAAAGGTGGGGAGAGGGAGTCGTTCCCTCACACTCCAATATCTTAGGAATAAAAATCTGAAAATTTATGGGGACCATGGAGAAGAATCGCTGTCATTCATCATCAATAGCCCACTTAACCAAGATTCAGAGAACAAATAATTCTGAACATCAATACCCAGATGCCTGGTATGGTTATTAGACTACTACCAATTTCTATCAAGCACATGCCATGTTCACAGTTGGGGATATTGGACAAAGAGTCTAAGAAAGACAGTGGCAGATTTGAGAGGATTCCAGAAGTTGGTGGACTGATGAGTCAAGTAGGAGTGGAGCAAGAGCCTAGAGGAAGACGGCACAGGGCCTTTGGCTCAGACAATTGAAACTCTGGCCAAGTGAGAGAAAGTAGAAGAGATTTATTGGCAAGAACCAGAGCCTTCTGGAACTAGAAGGGGAAAATGAAATGCTGGCAGGTAGATAGAGAATTACTAGCCAGCTGAGGCTGGCACATGATTCTGAGCTTTGAGAGAGATAACTTCAGATTGATTAGCCATGGCAGCGTTCTCTGTTGGTTCTCTGTGGGGTGCAGCAAATAAAGTTTGACTGAGCAAAAGAGAATGCAGTTTCCTTCCTGTTTTAGGCATTAAATGAAATTGAGCTAAGGTCTGAACAAAGGTTAGACTTGTTTAGCTATATAGCCAAGCTTAATACTCGATAGGTGGAAGGTTGTTTAAACTACAGCTGATAGCAACAATCTTTGTGACTTTAGAAACCTCAGGTCTTCTGATACACACTGATGTGCTCTTCTGACCACCCCACATTGACTCTCATGCTGTTTTCAATAATTCATATAATAGCATAGTCAATTGTCATTAGTGTGGAATACACAAAGGCTACACAATATTTTTAATAGTATTACATAAGGTTTATTATTCAAGTGTTAAGCTAAAAATGGTGATAAGTTAAATTTCTTTTGTTTTCCTTTTGCCTTTAGTACTGGCCTCTAGTGCTAACACTGAAAGAACGGGCTCTGTTACCTCACAATGTATTTCTCTTTCTGTCTAAAGAATGCCACAACAGGAAAACCTATTTGCAAAGAGATACTTTGCTTTCTATATTGCAATAGGGAGGCACAGCTAGTTTACTCTGTCTAAACTCCCAGTTCAGTGATTGATGTTGAGAAAGAAGCTCAGTCTCCTAGAGTGAGTGGAGTTTATAGACTAGCCTTCAGCTTGTAGATCCTCTGTACCAGCCCTAGGGGAGGATAGATTTTATAAATAAAATATTTGTGAACAGCAGTAGTCACAGCATTATTACAAACTTAAAAAAAAAGATATCAAAGGGCATGGTTACATGAAGTGAGCAACAAGTCAGCACTTGCTTCTCTGAACTGTCTAGGGCTACAACACTGTGTAGGACTCGTTAGTATGCTCAACAAAGAATGGAGAGTTGCATTAAGATTTAGAGATGTTAAAAATATCACAAATTCCAAATATACTTAGTACTGACTTTCCAACCAGCTCAACATTATGATGGTAGATATTTGTATTTGCGAAGAAATTATGCAGTTTGAGAGTTGGATGGTGAACCCTAAATTCAGGAAATTAAAATAGTCATAATTTTCTGTTTAGTTTGATCCTGTGGCATATACACAATCATAGAAAAATATTGCTTTACAAGTATTTTCCAGATAATTTTAGTTTAGACAAAAATACTATTTTCAGGCAATTTTCACTGTGTGCATGAGGAATTTGTCTGTCCCCTCCCCTGCCCCACCAGATGAAAGAGAGTGTGTTTAGAGAAATGTTGTGGGGAACAGTTCCTCACTTCTCCAGTTTTTTAGGTTGGTCTAGTTTCTGCCACATACAAGCATGAATGAGATATAAATTTAGGGTTCTGGGAGAGTGATGTCAGTAAGAGTGATGTCAGTAAGATGGCTGACTAGAAACCCATAGTGCTCTTCCCTCCCCCACCTCAAAAAAAGAATAACAATTACATTTGACCAAAATAATTAAAAGAGAGTGCTGTAGAACAGCAAAGCAGTAGCAGAAATCCTGTAGAACACAGAAACCTAAGATGGCCACAATGAGAAGGGAAGGAAACATGTCACCTCTGCCACCCCATTCCCCAGATGTAATCAACTGAGAACCAGTAGAAACTTCTCCCTATGGAAGAAAGGTAGGCAAGAGGACCCCAGCATCCCCTATCACCACCGCGGACACCTGCAATTTTTACTACTAGAGACTCATGCAATCCTCAAGGGCTCTGAGCCTAGTCGAGAGAGCTCTTCAGAATCTGCACACTGAGCTACCCCCAGAGAAGGAGCTCATGATGTGTCCTGCTGTGTCCCCTACCTGGGTCATGCTGCTACTGCTCTGCACCATCTTGAAACTGGAGCCACTGCAAGAGTATGTGTCCTACTCCAGGGGTGAGTAGCCATTACATCCTTCCATCCCTGAGGCTCAGCCACCACTGTACCACAGGAACCTGATAGCATGCCATCCTCAATCAGAGCTTCTGCTATGTCCTGCCTCTTAGGGCTAAGCTATCACAGAGCTGCTCCGTTCGCATCCATTCCAGTCACTGGTGCACCCTCCACTTAGGGTGAAGTTGCCCCACCCCTAGGAACATGGAGACTTTAACTACTGGAGCAGTCATTCCCCTAGCTCCAGAGCAAATATGGTGTCCCACCCACTGGCAGCTTCAGGTCTTCTGTACACTGGAGCAGTTGTGCTCCCAATCCTACAGCTGATGCAGCACCCTGGGGACCTCAGGCCTCCAAAACACTGGGGCAATTGCATCTCCCAGCACAACATCTGATGTGGTACCCTACCCCTAGGGATCCAGAGGCTCCACTGACTCACATAGGTGTGTTTTCTGGGGCCAAGAAGATGTGTTGCCTTACATCACAGGAAATCAGAAGCTTGACTTAGAGATGCCACCCCAGTCATCAGACCAAATGGCCCCAGCACCCCAACTACCTGGAACTTGACTAGCTCCCCATAGTCTGAGCTGCTGAGGCACCTTGCCTCTCTGGGGAATGGAGTCATTGCTGTGCTCTTCCCCACCCCCTGGAGCCCAAGTCACAGTGGCATCTTGCCATTCCTGGGTCCTTGCTGCTTTTGCATCTGCCTCACAGAGCTGAGGCTACTGCCATGTCCCACCATTCCAGGGTCCAGAGTCATCACTGTTTGGTATCACATATTCTGGAGCTCAAGCTGCCAGAGTGCCCTGTTGCTTCCAGGCTCCAAATGGCAGCCGTACCTTGCTCTGTGGGGTCCGTGCCTCCAGAGCATCCCTCCTTCCCTGGAGATACATCAGTGCTGTGAACTGACCCCAGAATCAGAACCACAGCTAACATCCCATCCCAGGGCCTGAGCTTCTAGGGTATGTTTTAGAACAAGACCCTGACTTAATGTGAGAACTGCATCCACTCATGCCTTGGAGAGTGAGCCTGTATCTCAAGTTCCAGATGCTACAGTAGTTTCACAAGACCCTGAGCCCAGGAACCTGGCTCCACTGCCACTCCAAACACCTGTACCCTGGAACCCAGCACCACTGTGACTGCCTGTGAACCATGTCAGAACCAATACCAAGAGAAATCCCCTCAAGTAAAACTCTTCACTGTGACAATAACAAGAAGATTCCTAAAGCCTTTGCCCTAACAACCTATTCATCCACCACCACTGCCACAAAATCCTGCAGTCGAGACCAATGAGGCACCTGCAGCCCTCACTAACATTGACTGCAACTGAAGAAGCTACATGGAGACTACATCACGGTGCCCACGTGGAACAAGAGTCATCACACCCTGCCCAACAGGCATTGTCTCAGGCCAATCTGCAGGTAAAATTCCCCTACAAAAGCTACCTTGTGAAATTTAGAAGAGGTGACCAAATGTGCAGACATCAATGCAGGGACACAAGACACATGAAATAATAAAGGAACATGGCATCACCAAAAAACACAATAATTCTCTAGCAACTTACCCCCCAAAAATAGAAATCTATGAATTACCTGAAAGAAAATTCAAAATAATGATCTTAAACAAACAGTAAGATACAATAGAGAGATGAGCTAATGAAATCAAGAAAATAATTTATGATCTGAATGTGAAATTCAATAAAGAGATATACACTGGCTGGATGTGGTAGCTCATGTCTATAATCCTAGTGCTTTGGGAGGCCAAAGCAGAAGGATTGCTTTTAGCCGGAAATTCAAGACCAGTACTGAGAACATAGTGAGACCCCATTTCTACCAAAAAAAAAAAAAAAAAAAAAGCCAGGTGTGGTGGTACATATTTGTAGTTCTCATGAGGCTGAGGTGGGAAGATCACCTGAGCCCACGAGTTGAAGGCTACCATGAGCTTTCATCTCACTGTTGTGCTCCAGCCTGTGTGACTGAGTAAGACCCTGTCTCAAAATGAACTAAAAAGACATCATATAAAGAACCAAACAAATTTGGAGCTGAGGAATTGAATCAACAAAATAAAAAATATAATAAAGAGATTCAACAGCAGGCTAGATTAAGGAGAAGAAAGAATCTGTAAAGTTGGAGATAGGTCTTTTGAAATGACTCCATCAGAGGAAAAGAAAAAAAAAAGAGTAAAAGAGTGAAGATAGCCTATGGGACTTATAGCATAGTATTAAATTTATTTATTTTATTTATTTATTTTGAATAATGGGAGCTCCAGAGAAGAAGAGACAGAGAAACGGACAAAAAGCATACTTAATCAAATAATGGCTAAAACTCCCCAGGTCCTGGGAGAGATAACGACATCCAGATTGATGAAATTAAAAAGGTTCTCAAGTAGATTCAACCCAAAGGGGTCATCTTCAAGGCATATTATAACCAAGTTGACAAAAGTCACAGAGAATTTTAGAAGCAGCAAGAGAACATCAAGTCATATATAAAGGAATCCTCAGTAGACTATCAGCAGACTTTTCAGCAGAAACCTTGCAGGCCAGGAGAGAATGGGATGATATATTCAAAGTGCTGAAAGAAAAAACTGCCATCCAGGAATATTGTACCATTTATGAAGCTTTCCTTCATAATGAAGGAGAAATAAAGTCTTTTTCAGGTAAACAAAAACTGAGGGAAATTATTACCACTATACCTGCTTTTTATTTTATTTTATTTTATTTTATTTTATTTTATTTTTGAGACGGAGTCTTACTCTGTTGCCCTAGGCTGGAGTGCAGTGGCACACTCTTGGCTCACTGCAAGCTCTGCCTCCTGGGTTCATGCCATTCTCCTGCCTCAGCCTCTCAGGTAGCTGGGACTACAGGCGCCTGCCACCAGGCCCGGCTAATTTTTTGTATTTTTAGTAGAGATGGAGTTTCACAGTGTTAGCCAGGATGGTCTCAATCTCCTGACCTTGTGATCTGCCCGCCTCGGCCTCCCAAAGTGCTGGGATTACAGGCATGAGCCACTGTGCCAGGCCCTATACCTGCCTTTTAAGAAACATTTAAGAATGTTCAAGCCAAAAGGAAAAGATAATAATTACTATCATTAATACATTTAAAAACAAAATTTACTAGTAGAGATAAATACATAGTCAAATCTAGAATACTCTTATACTGTAATGGTGGTATGTTAATCACACATACATCTCTAGTATGAAGGTTAAAAACAAAAATGACCAAAATAACTGAAGCTACAACATATTGTTAAAAACTGTACAATATAAAATGATGTAAATTGTGACATCAAAAATATAACTTGTTGAGGAAGGAGGGTATAAGTCTAGAGGTTTTGTGTGCAACAGAGGCTAAATTATTATCAGCTTAAGCCAGCAGATTATAAGTTATTTTATGTAAGCTTCATGATGATCACAAAACAAAAAACTATAGCAGATATGCAAACAATAAAGAGAAAGGAACCTAAGCTTATCAATACAGAAAACTATTAAATCACAAAGGTAGACAAAGGAGAGGAAGAAAGGAACAAAAGACTTATAAAACAATCAGAGGCTGGGCGCAGTGGCTCAAGCCTGTAATCCCAGCACTTTGGGAGGCCGAGACGGGCGGATCACGAGGTCAGGAGATCGAGACCATCCTGGTGAACACGGTGAAACCCCGTCTTTATGAAAAAAAATACAAAAAACTAGCCGGGCGAGGTGGCGGGCGCCTGTAGTCCCAGCTACTCGGGAGGCTGAGGCAGGAGAATGGTGTAAACCCGGGAGGCGGAGTTTGCAGTGAGCCGAGATCCGGCCACTGCACTCCAGCCTGGGAGACAGAGCGAGACTCCACCTCAAAAAAAAAAAAAAAAAAAAAATCAGAAAACAAATAACAAAATGGCAGTGATAAGTCTTTGCCTATTGATAATAATTTTGAATGTAAGTGGATTAAATTCTCCAATCAAAAGATACAGAGTGGCTAAATGAATTAAAAACAACACCTAAATATTCGCTTCCCTACAAAAGCCCTGTTTAAGCTTAAAGACACATACTGGCTGAATGTGATGAAAGAAGACACCCCACATAAATGGTAAACAAAAAAGAGCAGGAGTGACTACACTTATATTGGATATGATAGACTTCAAGTCAAAAACTGTCACAAGATACAGAGATGTTCACTATTTAGTGATAAAGGTGTCAATTCATCAAGAGGACATAATCATTGTAAATATATATGCACCCAACATTGGAGCACCTTAATACACAAAGCAAATATTGATGAACGCAAAGAAACAAATAGAGAGCAGTACCATAATGGTAGCAGATTTCAATACCCCACTTTAAGCAATGGATAAATCAATAAGACATAAAATTAATATAGAAGTAATGGTACTAGAATTGCACTTTTGACTAAATGGACTTACAGACATATATAGAACTTTCCATCAAACAGCAGAAAATACACATTTTCTGAAACTTTCTTCAGGACAGACAATATGTTAGGCCACAAAACAAGTCATAAAAAATTTTAGAAGACTGAAGTCATATCTAGTATCAATTTAGACCACAGTGGTATGAAAATAAAAATCAATAACACAAGGTATCTTGGAAAATTCACAAATTGTGGAAATTAAACAACATCCTCCTGACCAACCAACGGATCAAAGAGAAAATCTAAAGGGTAATTAAAAATATCTTGAGACAAATGACAATGGAAATACAGGATACCAAAATCTATGTGATACACCAAAAATCATTCTAAGAGAGACATTTGTAGCAATAAACACTTACATCAAAAAAGATGAAAGAGCTCACATAAATAGTTTAACATTATACCTCAAGGAACTAGAAAAAGAAGAACTAAACAGAAGGAAGGAAATAATAAAAATCAGAACAGAAATAAATCAAATATACAATGGAAAAATCATAAAATGAATCAATAAAACTAAGAACTGGTTTTTTTTTGAGAAAATAAACAAAATTGACAGACTCTCAGCTAGTCTAAGGAAAAAGAGAGAAGATGCAAATAAAAAATGAAAGTCCAGAAATTATAACAGATGCCTCAGAAATAAAAAGGATCATAAGAGATTACTGCAAGCAATTATATGTCAGTACATTGGATAACCTAGATTAAAAGGATAAATTGCTAGAAAAATAAAACCTACCAAGACTGATTTGGGAAGAACTAGAAAAGCTGAACACAGATTTGGATATCTTTTAAACAAATAAAAGCCCAGATAGCATAATAGATAAATTCTAGCAAACATTCAAAGAAGAATTATACTAATACTTCTTAAACTCTTCTGACCAAGAGTGTTAGAGGGAGTACTTCCAGACATATTTTATGAAGACAGCATTACCTTGATACCAAAGCCAAAGAAGATCTCACAAGAAAAGAAAGCTACAGGCCAATTTTTCTGGTGAATGTTGATGCAAAAATCCTCAATAAAATATCAGCAAACCAATTTTAGCAACACATCAAAAAAGTGTATATCCTGACCAAGTGGGATTTATCCCTGGCAGATAAGGCTGGTTTAACATATGTAAATCAATCAATATGATACATCACATTAACAGAATGAAAGATTAAAATCACATGATTATCTCAATTGACACAGAAAAAGCATTTGACAAAGTTTAACATCCTTTCTTGATAAAAACTCTCAATTGTTTATGTATAGAAGGAAAGTACCTCAACATAATAAAGGCCATTTATTAAAATCTCACAACTAACATAAACATGAAGAAGGAAAAGCTGAAAGCTTTTCCACTAAGATCTACTATAAGACAAGATGCCCATTGTTACCTCTTCTATTCAACATAGTATTGGAAGTAGTAGCAAGAGTAATCAGAAAAGGAAAAGAAATACAAGATACCCAAATCAGAAAGAAAGAAGTAAAATAATCTCTGCAGATGACATGATTCTGTGTGTGAAAAAACCACAAAAGAATGATTTGAACCAATAAATAGAATCAGTAAAATTACAAGATAAAAAATCAACATACAATATCAGTAGCATTGCTATACACAAATAGCAACCTAATTGAAAAAGAAAGTTTTAAAAATCCCATTAATAATAGCATTAAAAAACCTAGGAATAAATTAAGGAAATGAAAAGTCTCTATATTGAAAACTATAAAACACTGATAAAAGAAGTTGAAGATGACACAAATGGAAAGATATCCTGTCCTCATAGATCAGAAGAATTAATATTGTTAAAATGTCCATACTATCTAAGCAATATACAGTTTTAATGCAATCCTAATAAAATTTGAATGATATTCTTCACTGAAACTGGAAAAACAATCCTAAAATTTGTGTGGAAGCACAAAATATTCTGAATAGCCAAAACAACTCTGAGAAAGAAAAACAAAATTGGAAGTATCACACTTTTTTATTTAAAATTATATTACAAAGCTACCATACTCCAAAAAATACGGTACTGTCATAAAAACAGACATATGGTAGTAGAGCAGAATAAATAGCCAAGAAATAAATCCAAACATATACAGTCAACCAATTTTTGACAAAGGTACCAAGAGGACAAAATGGGAAAAATGATAGTCTCTTCAATAAATGGTGCTGGGGAAATTGGATTTTCACATACAAAAGAATGAAATTGTATGTTTATGCCATATAATAATGAACTCAAAATGAATAAATGACTTAAATATAAGAGCAAAATATATGAAATTCCTAGAAAAGAACATAGGAGAAAAACCTGGACATTGACCTTGGCAATGATTTTTAACATACCACACCAAAAGCTACGAATACAAAAGCAAAATAAATAAATTTGACTACATAAAACTAAAAACCTTTATGCACAGCAAAGAAAAAAATCAACAAAATGAAGCACTAGCCTATAGATCAGGAAAAATATTTGCAAATTATACATTTAATAAGGGGTTAACATTCAAAATTTGTAAAGAAGTAATGCAACTCAATAGGGGAAAAAACAAATAACCCAATTTAAAAATGAGCAAAATACCTTACTGGACCTTTCTCTAAAGAAGACATAAAGATGCCCAAGAGCTATACAAAAATGTGATCAACACCATTAATCAGGCAAATTAAAACCACTATGAGATACCACCTCACACTCCTCAGGATGGCTATTATCAAAATGTCAAAAGATAAATGTTGGAGAGGGTGTGGAGAAAAGGGAACTCTTGTATATTATGGGTGGGAGTATAGACTGGTATAGTAATTATGAGAAACATTATAGAGGTTTCTAAGGAAATTAAATATAGAACTACCATATGACCCAGCAATCCCTCTTCTGAGTAGGTACCCAATGTAAATGGAATCATCACCGCATGAAGATATCTGTACTCCTTGAAATCCATGAAGATATCTGTTAATTGCATCATTATTCACAATAGCCAAGACATGGAAACAACCTAAGTGTCCATGCATGGACAAAGAAATAAAGAAGCTGTGGTATATATATATATATATATATATATATATATATATATATAATGAAATGTAATTCATCCCTAAAGAAGAACAAGATATTGCAATTTGCCACAACATGGATTAGTCTGGAGGGCACTATATATATATATATATATATATATATATATATATTTTTTTTTTTTTTTTTTTTTTTTTTTTTGAGACAGGGTCTTACTCTGTCACCCAGGCTGGCAGGCAATGACACAATCATGGCTCACTGAAGCCTCTACTTCCCAGGCTCAAGGCAATGCTCCCACCTCAGCCCTTGAGTAGCTGGGACTACAGGTGTGCACCACCATGCCCAGCAAATTTTGTAGAGACAGGGTTTCACTATGTTCCTCAGTCTAGTCCCAAACTGGGTTCAAGCAATTCGCCTGTCTCAACCCTGCAAAGTGCTGGGTTTACAAGTGTGAGTCACCATGCACGGGCTGGAGGACATTAAGCTAAGTGACATAAATGAAACACAAAAAGAAAAATCGTGTATGATCTCACTTACATGTGGAATGTAAAAAAAATTAAATACTCCAGAAACAGAGAACAAGAGAGTGGTTACCAGGGGTGGTAGTTTGTGGGGGAGGCACTGGTGAGGAAATGGGGAGAACTAAATCAGAGGATAAAAGTAGCAGACATGTAAGATGAACAAATTCGAGATCTAATATATCACATAAGGACTATAGGTAATAAGATTGTATATGGGATTCATGCTAAATGAGATTTTAGCTGCTCTTGCCACAAAATCAAGAAGAAATAGGTAAGTATGTGACATGATGGATATGTTATTTTGCTTCATGATAGTAACTTTTTTTTACTATATATGTATATATATCCCAAAATACTACGTTATATACCTTAGATACCTTAGAAGTACCCAATAACATTTATTTTTAAAAATATTCTTTAAAAAATTAGGGTTCTATATCACAAATCCAAAGGTTGCACAAAGTATGAACCAAAACCAAGTCTACCCTGTTCCAAAAGCTAGTTTATTTCTGGAAGCTGCAACCCCAAAAGACTTTTGATCTTTTTTTTTTTTTTTTTTTTTTTTTTTTTTTTTGAGGCGGAGTCTCGCTCTGTCGCCCGGACTGGAGTGCAGTGGCCGGATCTCAGCTCACTGCAAGCTCCGCCTCCCGGGTTTACGCCATTCTCCTGCCTCAGCCTCCCGAGTAGCTGGGACTACAGGCGCCCGCCACCTTGCCCGGCTAGTTTTTGTATTTTTAGTAGAGACGGGGTTTCACTGTGTTAGCCAGGATGGTCTCGATCTCCTGACCTCGTGATCCGTCCGTCTCGGCCTCCCAAAGTGCTGGGATTACAGGCTTGAGCCACCGTGCCCGGCCAAGACTTTTGATCTTAAACATGTATCTCAACCTATTATAGATTACTAAAATTCAATTCTTATTTTTAAACAGAACTAGACCATGTGCATGTGATTTTGTTTAAGAAATTCTTTAGTCAGGCCAGGTGCAGTGGCTCACACCTGTAATCCCAGCACTTTGGGAGGCCGAGACAGGCAGATCACAAGGTCAGGAGATCAAGACCATACTGGCTAACACAGTGAAACACCGTCTCTACTAAAAATACAAAAAAACTAACCGGGCGTGGTGGTGGGTGCCTGTATTCCTAGCTACTTGGGAGGCTGAGGAGGAAAATGGTATGAAACCAGAAGGCGGAGCTTGCAGTGAGCCGGCTTGAGTCACTGCACTCCAGTCTGGGTGACAGAGAGAGACTTTGTCTCATAAAAAAAAATTTTCGTAGTCAGATTCAAATGTCTACTTATTTTATTATGCTCATGGTGTAGAAATCCTATCAAGTAGACATTATATCCATGAAGTTCAAAATGATACTGTGAATGAAATTAGCAAAAACAGAATAAAATTAGGCATCTGGAATCTAACATAACTTTGTATAAGAAATATTTTGTGAAGACTGTTCAAAATTTCACTGTCTGTTTAGGGTGATGGTAAAAGCATAGTTCTCTAATAGCATTAAGACAAGTTGCCTCCATATGGACAAGTTGATTTTCAATACAAACTAACCTGGGGAAGTTTTCCTTGATTATTCCCCCAAATATGTTTTCCAAGCTTTTAGAATTCTCTTCTTCCTCAGGAACACTGATTATTCTTAGGTTTGGTCATTTAACATAATCCCAGACTTCTTAGAGTCTTTGTTCATATTTTTTTTATTCTTTTTTTCTTTGTCTTTGTTGGGTTGGGTTAACTCAAATATCTTGTCTTTGAGCTCTGACTTTCTTTCTTCTACTTGTTCGATTCTATTGCTGAGACTTTCCAGAGCATTTCACATTTCTAAAAGTGTGTCCAAAGTTTCCTAAATTTTTTATTGTTTTCTTCTTTAAGCTATCTATTTCCATGAATACTTCTCCTTTCACTGCTTGTATTATTTTTTGGATTTCCTTGCATTGGGCTTTGCCTTTCTCTGGTCCCTCAGTGATTAACCTAATAACTAACCTCCTGAATTCTTTCTCAGGTAAATCAGGGATTTCTTCTTGGTTTGGATCCATTGCTGGTGAACTGGTCCAATTTTTGGGAGGTGTTGAAGAGCCTTGTTTTGTCATATTACCAGGGTTGTTTCTCATTTGGGTAGGCTCTGTCAGAGAGAAGGTTTAGGGCTGTAGGCTGTTGTTCAGATTTTTTTGTTTTGTTCCAGGGGGTGTTCCCTTGATGTAGTACTCTCCCCCTTTTCCTATGGATGTGGCTTCGTATGAGCCCAACTGCAGTGATTGTTGTCTTTCTTCTGGGTCTAGCCACCTAGAGAGTCTACCTGGCTCCAGGCTGGTACTGGGGGACTCTGTCTGCACAGAGTCCTGTGATGTGAACCACCTATGAGTCTCTCAGCTGTGGATACCAGTGCCTGTTGCTAGAGACCTAGACATCCAAATACAAGAAGCACAAAGAACACTTGGGAAATTAATGGCAAAAGGATTTTTGCCTAGGCACATTGTCATCAGGTTATCCAAAGTTAAGATGAAGGGAAGAATCTTAAGAGCTGTGAGACAGAAGCACCAGGTTATCTATAAAGGAAAACCTATCAGATTAACAGCAGATTTCTCAGCAGAAACTCTAAAAGCTAGAAGGGATTGGGGCACCATCTTCAGCCTCCTTAAACTAAACAATTACCAGTCAAGAATTTTGTATCCAGTGAAACTAAACATCATATCTGAAGGAAAGATATAGTCTTTTTCAGATAAACAAATGCTGAGAGAATTCGTCATTACCAAGCCACCACTACAAGAACTGCTAAAAACAGCTCTAAATTTTGAAACAAATCCTGGAAACACATCAAAATGAAACCTCTTTAAAGCATAAATCACACAATACCTCTGAAACAAAAATACAAGTTAAAAAGCAAAACCAAAAGCCAAAAAAAAAAAAAAAGAGAGAGAGAAAGAAAAAACAACAACAACAACAAAGTACACAGGCAACAAAGAGCACAATGAATGCAACAGTACCTCAATACCAACATTGAATGTAAATGGCTTAAATGCTGCACTTAAAAGGTACAGAACCACAGAATGGAGAAGAACTCACAAACCAACTATTTGCTGCCTTCAGGAGACTCACCTAGAACATCTGGACTCACATAAACTAAAAATAAAGGAGTGGAAAAAGGCATTTCATGCAAATGGACACCAAAAGCGAGCAGGGGTAGCTGTTCTCATATCAGACAAAACATACTTTAAAGCAACTGCAGTTAAAAGAGACAAAGAGGGACATTATATAAAGATAAAAGGCCTTGTCCAACAGGAATATATCACAATTTTAAATATATATGCACCTAACACTGGAGCTCCCAAAATTATAAAACGATTACTAACAGACCTAAGAAATGAATTAGACAGCAACACAGTAATAGCAGGGGACTTCAGTACTCCACTGACAGCACTAGACAAATCATCAAGACAGAAATTCAACAAAGAAGCAATGGGTTTAAACCACACCTTGGAATAAATGGACTTAACAGATATATACAGAACATTTCATCCAGCAACCACAGAATACACATTCTATTCAACAGTGTATAGAATTTTCTCCAAGATAGACCATAAGATAGGCCATAAAATAATTTAAGAAATTAATTTAATTCTTAATAATTTAAGTATTAAAATAATTAATAATTCTTAATAATCTAAGAATTAAAATAATTAATAATTCTTAATAATTTAAGAACTTAAAATAATTTAATCAATTAATTTAAGAAAATTGAAATTATATCAAGCACTCTCTCAGACCACAGTAGAATAAAACTGGAAATCAACTCCAAAAGGAACGTCCAAAGCCATGCAAATACATGGAAGTTAAATAATCTGCTCCTGAATGAGCAGTGAGTCAAAAACGAAATGAAGATGGAAATCAGAAAATTCTTCCAACTTAATGACAATAATGACACAACCTATCAAGACCTCTGGGATACAGGCCAGGTGCGGTGGCTCAAGCCTGTAATCCCAGCACTTTGGGAGGCCGAGACGGGCGGATCACGAGGTCAGGAGATCGAGACCATCCTGGCTAACACGGTGAAACTCCGTCTCTACTAAAAAATACAAAAAACTAGCCGGGCGAGGTGGCAGGCGCCTGTAGTCCCAGCTACTCGGGAGGCTGAGGCAGGAGAATGGCGTAAACTCGGGAGGCAGAGCTTGCAGTGAGCTGAGATCTGGCCACTGCACTCCAGCCTGGGCAGCAGAGCGAGACCCTGTCTCAAAAAAAAAAAAAAAAAAAAAAAATGAACAAACAAACAAAAAAAAACAACCTCTGGGATACAGCAAAGGTGGTGCTAAGAGGAAAGTTCATAGCCCTAAACACCTACATCAAAAAGACTGAAAGAGCACGAACTGACACTATAAGGTCGCAC
Source organism: Piliocolobus tephrosceles (assembly GCF_002776525.5). Lineage (NCBI taxonomy): Eukaryota > Metazoa > Chordata > Mammalia > Primates > Cercopithecidae > Piliocolobus > Piliocolobus tephrosceles. Next base: position 43,173,654 of record NC_045436.1, on the reverse strand, counting down.
CTCAAGAACAAACCAAACCCACAACCAGCAGAAGAAAGGAAATAACCAAGATCAGAGCAGAACTAAATGAAATTGAAACAAACAAACAAACAAACAAAAAAATACAAAAGAGAAAGGAAACAAAAAACTAGTTCTTTTAAAAGATAAAATTGATAGCCCATTGGCAAGATTAACCAAGGAGAGAGAAAATCCAAATAATCTCACTAAGAAATGAAACAGGAGATGTTACAACTGACACCACTGAAATACAAAAGATCATTCAAGGCTACTATGGACACCTTTACACACATAAACTAGAAAACCTAGAAGAGATGGATAAATTCCTGGAAAAATACAACCCTCCTAGCTTATATCAGGAAGAATTAGATAACCTGAACAGACCAATAACAAGTAGTGAGATTGAAATGGTAAGTAAAAAATTACCAACAAACATTCAAAGAAAAATTGGTATGAATACATTTGATACTATTTCACAAGATAGAGAAAGAAAGAAGCCTCCCTAATTCATTCTATGAAGCTAGCATAACCTTAATACCAAAACCAGGAAAGGACATAACCAAAAAAGAAAATACAGACTAATATCCTTGATGAATATAGATGCTAAAATCCTTAACAAAATACTTGCTAACTGAATCCAACAACATATCAAAAAGATAATCCACCATGATCAAGTGAGTTTCATAACAAGGATTCAGGGATGGTTTAACATACACAAGTCAATAAATGTGATACAACACATAAACAGAATTGAAAACAAAAATCACACAATCATTTCAATAGACACAGAAAAAGCATTCAATAAAATCCAGCATCCCTTTATGATTAAAACTCTCAGCAAAATTGGCATATAAGGGACATACCTTAATGTAATAGAAGTCATCTATGACAAACCCACAGCCACGTAACACTGAATGGGGAAAAGTTGAAAACATTCCCTCTGAGAACAGGAACAAGACAAGGATGCCCACTCTCACCACTCCTCTTCAGCATAGTACTGGAAGTCCTAACCAGAAAATCAGACAAGAGAAAGAAATAAAGGCATTCAAATCAGTAAAGAGGAAGTCAAACTGTCATTGTTTGCTGACAATATGATTGTTTACCTTGAATACCCTACGGACTCCCCCAGAAAACTCTTTGAACTGATAAAAGAATTCAGCAAAGTTTCTGGATACAAGATTAATGTACACAAATCAGTAGCTCTTCTATACACCAGCAATAACCAAGAAGAGAATCAAATTGAGAACTCAACCCTTTTTACAACAGCTGCAAGAAAGTTAAAATACTTCGCAACATACCTAACCAAGCATTCAAAAGACCTCTATGAGGAAAACTACAAAACATTGCTGAAAGAAATAATAGATGACACAAACAAATGGAAACACATCCATGCTCATGGATGGGTAGAATCAATATTGTGAAAATGACCATACTGCCAAAAGCAATCTACAAATTCAATGCAATCCTCATGAAAATACCACCATCATTCTTCACAAAATTAGAAAAAAAAATTCTAAAATTCATATGAAACCAAAAAAGAGCCCGTATAGCCAAAGCAAGAGTAAGCAAAAAGTACAAGTCTGGAGGCATCACACTACCTGATTTCAAACTATACTGTAGACCATAGTCACCTAAACAGCATGGTACTGGTACAGAAATAGGCATATAGACCAATGGAACAAAATAGAGAACCCAGAAATAAACCCAAATACTTAGAGCCAACTGATCTTTGACAAAGCAAACAAAAACCTAAAGTGGGGAAAGGACACCCTTTTCAACAAATAGTGCTGGGATAATTGGCTAGCTACATATATGTGTATGTGTATGATGGAAATATTTATCTATCTATCTATCTATCTATCTATCTATCTATCTATCTATCTATATGTGATGGAATACTACACAGCCATAAAAAGGAATGAATTAACAGCATCTACAGTGACCTGGATGAGATTGGAGACTATTATTCTAAGTGAAGTAACTCAGGAATGGAAAACCAAACATTGCATGTTCTCACTGATATGTGGGAGCTAAGCTATGAAGACACAAATGCAAAAGAATGATACAATGGACTTTGGGGACTTGGGGGAGAAGAGTGGGAGTTGGAGTGAGGGGTAGAAGACTACAAATATGGTGCGGTGTATAATGCTCAGGTGATGGGTGCACCAAAATCTCACAAATCACCACTAAAGAACTTACTCATGTAACCAAATACCACCTGAACCCCAATAACTTATAGGAAAAATATAAACTAACCATCTTCTACACCATTCAATCACAAATATAATCTTAGATGATAGGCAGCTACATAGGTCTTTTTATCTTTTTTTATAGTTTAGGAAGTAACCCTCAATTACACAAATTAGAGTGGGTCAATTAAAGAACACAAGGGCATAAAGATTATGAAGAAGATTCTCTTGTGTCACAAATTATGCATGAAAACAGTTCTTTCTCTCCTACTCTTTAGTAATTGGTAATCTTTCTAGAACAAATATATTCAAGTAAGCTTGCAATGCACACTTTGTACACTGCATGCATAATCAATATTGAAATAAGAGCTGAGTGTGGGTGAATAATATTTTTTGAGTTAGGGGGTCAAAGCTGCCTTGTATTCCACTGGGTTAGATTTGGAGGTTGCAGGAGATTTTAGTTGAATAGTTTCCCTAAATAGAGTAGTGTTATTTTGTAGGCTTGTCTCTGTTGCTCCCTTTTACTTACTCTTTTTTAGTATGGTGTAGTATACATAATTTAAATAACCAGGGAATGTCTCTGGGCTCAAAACCACCTGCTGGCTTATATTAGCTAATTAATGATGATTTATCTGAGCTACTAATTTGAGTGGAGCTGAATGCCCTTAGGAATTTGAGAAACGTAAGAATTCTGATTAAAGTTATGCCTTTGTGACGGACATTCTCCTTAAAAGGCATTTTAAAAAATGTTGCCTGTTAGCAGATTAAAAAAAAACCAAAAACCAAAAAACAAAAAACCCCAAAAACCTGCCAAATCAATGAGCTTATGTTGTTTTTCTGGGCTCAAATCATGTCTTATAGCAGCCTGCTTGCCTTTGTTATTCAATTTTATCTCTGCTAGGCTTCCTTTCATTTTGTCTCTTATTAAGGTTTATTTGCCTAGTTTCATAGGGCTTTGACTGCTTGAAAAATAGAACTGATCTTGAATCCACAGAGCTCCATCATTTTCAGAAAAACTAATACAGTAGATTCATTTCAGCCAAACTTGTGTGTCAGGCTGGCCTGATTCCCAGGGCCTGAATGTGTGAATTTAATGGTGGTACAATGTCTGAGGTAGGAATATAATAGAAAGCTCTCAGCAGTATATCTATTGGATCAGTGTAATTTCTTTCTTTTTTTTTTTTTTCCTGCGAGTCTCAATGTCTCTTAAGGCAATGTAGTCTGTGTCTGTAAAAGCTGGCTATCCCTTACTGAGATCCCACTGCTGTTACAGTCAACAAAGAATCATCTCCTTGGATAAAGTATGTAGTAGGCAACTGTTAAATACACAATTAGGGTTCACTGAAACAGTAATTCTATTAACTGTGGCATGTTCTATTTCGATTTCAAGAAAAGGTGCCATAATCAACACAGGATCACTGCTTTGAGACATCTGGATTTAGAAATTGTTTATCTAGCTTAGTCATCTGTCCTTTTTCTCCTCCTCCTAAAAACATAATTCAAGTAATGATAAAATGCATTTTGATTTCTCAGTGACCTCAGAATCACAGTTTGCCTAGCTTGTCTACTACTAAGGAATGTAACTGAAGTATAATTTGCCACTTTTTTGGATTCCTGGTATATTTTCCAGAACATGGAAAATATTTTTTTATTTATTTCAAAAAAGTAAACAAAATGTATAAGCAACATATGCCCATAATCTACAATGTGACAACCCAAACAAAGGTTTGTTATTTCAACTTTGAGCTGCAGTTGTTTAGCTAACATGATTTCTGGATTTAGGACCTATAGTCAATTCCCTAGGGTGGAAGTTTTCATAGCAGTCAATTCCTTTGCATTTTTAATAGTTCTGCTCACCTGTTTGGTTATTCTAAAGCACTTTGGAATTTTAGATACCCAGAACCTCTCTCATCTCTCTTTATTTTAATTGTGCAGCTTTCAGTTTCTTAGGACTTACAAGTCTCTTTAGCCACGCTGATTTCAACCAGTTCTCTGTTGCTTGTACTATGCTTCGGATGTTTCCTTTTTTTTTCTTCCCTGAAATATGACTGCATTAAGTAAATACAAAGTTAAGGAAGAGATGAGCCTTTTCATTAACTTTACATTGAAGAGTTATATATTCTTGGAGTTATGAATGAAGAATTTTCCTCATTCCGACAGACTTTCCCATTCTCTCCTATTTCTGACTTTTTTAAGTACAAGGAGTTTTGTTGATGATCATCCAGTTCCACGTCAGCCCACTGCATGGTGGTTGTAGATATCAGGCCTCCCAGCTCTCACCAGAATGTAGTGCAGGGCAGGGTAGAACGTAACATTCATCTGTATTCAAATGACTGGAAGTTTAAGTATTGTGAGGGTTTTTTAAGGGTGATGAGCAACTGAAATAGGTTAGTGCTCTTAAGGCAACACAATGATCAGGTGTACTTATCTAATAATGTTCAGATAGATTTAGTTAAATGTCACTTTAAAAAAAAAAGGTATTCTTTCAGTGAATAACAGAGGCAGGGGAGACAGTATAGTAGAATGACAGAAGTAAAAGTGGTATCAGTTTCTTTATCTTGGTTACTATCTAAAGTGAATTCTGAAAGTGGAAGTCATATACCGTGACTTCCAAACTCGCTACACTTATAGACTTCACCAGAAACACTCCTCTTTTCAATCTGTATCTTATTCCTTTTTCAGGTATGGTGCATTAATATTTATAGACTGACTCCACGCAAGTTCTAAACTTTGGTCTAGAGAAAAATATCACACAAAATAACAGGTCTGATGGCTAAGGCAGAGTAGGGGACAATGACTGCACCTACCTGAACTCAATTCTCACATTCAAATCCTCCTGCTATGGCGATGTAACATAGTAATGTTTCAAGTGCACAACGTGGAGGATATACACCAAAAGCATCTCTTAATCAAACCACTTTTTAAAAGTTTAACTTATGGATTTGAAATTCTTGGTGATTTCTAACACTCAGAATGAGTTTTGCATTCAGCATTCAACCACCTTGTGATCTGTTCCATTTCAAGAGTGGTATAGGGAAGAAAATAGATTCCAATTCATAGCTACTGTATTGTGCAAGATTCTTATTAAAAACAGCATATTCCTGTAGCCCAGAGGGCTGACAGCTTCTTCCAAAGCAAAACTGCTGCTCTAAGCTAACCTCAAGGGGCTACTCAAGAGAGATGCAGCCTTAACCCCTCTCATTGTGGGGGTGGGGAGGAGAGAAGAGGAGGGCAGATAGTATCATATCTTATCACAACTCCAAACCTTTATCATCTCAATAAGTAATGTTTCTTAAGGCATTGCTGACATTCAGTTCCCTGGTTAATTGGTTTATAAGTACTTCAATAAAAATAATTATTTTAAACAGAAAAAAAAGACACCTTAAAATAGAATCAGTTTAGAAGCATACTTATACACAGGCTCAGTTATGTAAGAATTTTTCCTTTTTTAAAAAAAACCATGCTGGAACATAGGTATCATTTGCTTCTATTTCATCACTTGTACTTGATGTTTTACCTGCAGATGATCAAACTATAATAAAGGGATCACTGCCAGACTTGGGCTTTAACAATGTTGAGTAAAGCAATCTTGGAGACGTGGTGCTGAGGAACAGAAATGTACTGAATAAATTCAGTTCAAACAGGATGATCACATCTTGAGGTACCACTAACGTTAGTGTTTTTTCATATTGTCTACTGATAGTGACAGCAATTGAAAAGAGAGTTTGTCTCTTTCTTTTTCTTTTCCATGATGGTCATCAGTTTGCTGATTTCATGATCTCACGTTTCATACAGTCTTGTTAACTTTAAGTTTAGCCATAAGCACGATTGATGTATTTTTCTATGCATTACCAAAAATGTCTTCATTAATGTTACGTCAGATCTCAATGTATTAACTTATCATTTTATAGATTTTAAAAATGCAATTAAAAGTTTGGAAGAATTTTGGAGCTTCTTTTAAAATTGTTGGTCTTGTATAACTTAAAGGCATGTACATGTAGTTATGTTAAAAATGTAATTCTCTGCTATTTAAAATATTTAGAACATTAAATCCTCAATATAAAAAAGAGAGGTGTGTTATTAAGACAAAGTCATGTAAAAGAGATAACAATTTTCATGGAAAGTAATTCTTTATAAAGTGAAATTATTTAAATGCTTGGTCGTTTCTTTAAAAGAAACCAAAATTCACAAGGTAACGTTTAGGCAAAATGCATTTGACTTTCCAGGTTTTATTTTCTCGAACTCCTGACCTCGTATAATCTACCTGCCTCGGCCTCCCAAAGTGCTGGGATTATAAGCATGAGCCAATGTGCTCAGCCTCAGGATTTAATTTCTAATGGGCTGAGTTTGGAACTAAAACCCTAATTTTTATCTTACCTACAAAAATGAGAGTATCTTCTGTAATTTCTTCCTGAAAGCATCTCTGCATACTAAGTATGTGATCCTTCAGTGATAACAGGGTATTCCTTGATTCTACTTAAGCACTAACACTCCCACTTGATTTGGGTTGTAATGTGGCCCCAAATAGAGTAAATGGATTAGACAAGCAGCCTTCATAAGACAGACAGACCTGGGCATTTGCCCAGTTTTACCATTTTAAATGATGATGATATTCTATGACTGAATGATTTTTTAAAAAGAGCTTGGTCTGGGAGTGCAAATTCAAAGGATATAAATCAACTGTCATTAACATTGACTGAAATGTTTTTAAAGCTTCAGCTCTCTAGAGGGGACTGCTGTTCGGAATATCTGGCCTCTACCATAAACACATATGCAGGTCAGGTAGCTGGATTCTCAAGTAGAGCAAAACACTAAAGGTAAGTTACGGGTTTCAGAAATGAAATAAATCTGGGAAGCAGAGAGGTCTTGAGTCAAAGTATTACTTACTCGAATTCACAGTGTCTTAGTTCAGCTGTGCTCAGCTAAAGAAAGTCATCAGACTAAGCCAATTCTAGTGTATGAATGGCCATGACCATTGTATAGGTGTTTGCATTTAAAACTGTTAACTTAAAGAAGTACCTAATTATGGAACCCCAAGCTAACATGTATGTTAGCAAATGATTTTGGCATATGAGAGAAGATGCTTTTGATCAGGAGATCATTATGTGTAAATATGGTCTTTGGTTGGCAAGTACCACAGAACAAATTCTTCTTTTCATTTGTTATGATTTTCATAGCTGTTTCTTTTTCTCTACTTCTACACCAATTGGTAATCTCAAATATAACTTTTATAGTTCTTTCTGACATTCTTATAGCATTGATGGGTGAAAGCAGCTTTATTGTCTTGCGGGGATAGGTAGGGTTACATATTTCTAAATAAATATTTTAATAATGTATTTCTTGCATATGAACAACCTGTCTGATAAAAAATTAAACAAAAAATGAATTAGTATTTTTTAGAAGTGGGTTTGTGATAAAGCTATTAGTCTAATTATTGCTAAATTACATTGCAGTGATTTTCAAAACTGGGTTAAATGACATTATGTATAGATGTACTTCAGTGTTAGGTTTTATAAGATCTTTGTCCAAGTATGAAGCTACAAGGCTTAATAAATTGTTAAATAATTTTTTATCAATCAATTTATAACCAAAAAGGAAATGCAACCCCTAGGTATGTTAGAAGGTATTGTAACAGGGATTGTGAATTGGGAAGAAGAAGTTGGGTAGTGGGTAATTTATATTATTAGAGCTAGACATTTAGAAGTTGTTCAGTCCTTAAATGAATTGTTTAAGATTTAAAAAAAAAGATAATTGACAAACTCCAATTGGAATTCTTTTAGAATAATTCACAAAATTATCCTGTAGACAAAACATTTATTCATCATTTAGCTATTGCTTTAGCAACTTGGTATTACAGATTCCACTGGAGCTTCCCTAGGTTTCCTTCATAATACATGCTACTTCTAGCATTTGACATGAGAAAAGAATGTTCTCTTATGATCTTAGTGCAACGATTTCATCCTATTTATGATACTTTGAATCATTCCCCTTGTAGTTAATCATATCTGATAGCAAGAATCAGAGAGCCCTGGTTTTAGTCCTAGTTCTACCATCTTCCGGCTGGTTCACTGGGGTCAAATTACTTAACCTCTCCAAGCTTTCATTTTCTCAACTGTAAAATGCTGCCATTTTTTAATGCTGTTTTTGACAACTGCTCTGGGTCTCTCACTGTTCTGTTCTAATTGCCAATGCCTTAGATCTTTCTCTACCTTTCTTCTCTCCCAAATGAAAACTTATTGTTTTGTCCCAGTGCTTCAGGGCCTTGTTAATGTGTTAGCTAACTAATAATTCCCCTCCCAGATAACAAAATGCCTTAATTTAGTGGAAGCATACATTTCTTCTAAATGATAATAACATATTTGTATAAAGATCTATAGGTTGCTGTTTGACACATATGTAATCTCAGTTAATTCACATAACACACTTGAAGTAGGATATTATTGTTTATATTTAGTGGATAAGGAAACTAACACTAACAAGAGCTCAAGAAATTTTCTCAAGGATACATGCATAATTTAGGAGTCAAGTTCTAGGTCAGCTAAATCTATATCCAGTATTTGTTCTACTTCACAGTTGTAATCAATAAAATGCTGAAGTCATATTGAAAAATAGGGGAATTTCAGACCTGAATAATGTATGCTATTGCAAAGATAAAAACGGAGAGGTCCCTCCTGTCACTCATAACTTTGTGGGTTGAAACCATCTATTTAATATACCTGGGCTTCAGTTTTCTCACCTTTAAAATTCAAGGGTTGGATAAGGTGACCTGCTAGGTCCATTTTTATTTTAATATTCCATGATTCTATGAACATATATATTATAGCCGCAATTCCTATACCAATTTTCATTTTCTTTCCAGTTTATATCAATAGTTGAGCAGGGACTTTGGTTGTCAGGAAGTAAAATAGCATTTCAAAATGTGTTATGATAAGTAACGTTTTTAGAGGAAAGAAGAGAAAGTAGAGAAAATTGAGTATTAAGTTTGAAGATTCAAAAAGGAGAGTGTAGCCATCATTTTCTCTTGACCAAGTAACAACTGCTGTGAGGTTGTCCTGTGTACTGACAAGTGCTTAGTTTTAGGAGGGATGTCCATGGAGCAGCAGACGAGGAAGGGGACCCTGCTTCGCTATCTCCGAATTATCTTCAGCTAAATTAACTCCAACATCAGTAGGTAACAGATGTGGAAATAAGATCATCAACATACTTGTGGATTAAGTTTTGAAAAGTCAAATGCAAAACAGTATTAAGCTGTGTAGTCAAAACCAAAGTTGCTCAAGTTAAATGTAACTCTCTCTTTATTAGTATAAACTGTCTGAGAAAATCTGGCCCAAATTTACAAGACAGTCTAAAAGCAAAATTAAAGAAATAGATGACAATTTTGAAGAGACTTTTTTCCCCTCCATTAACACAACTAGGCTGGCTGAGCTGTGAAACTGTGATGGAAATATTAGAGCTGTTGTGCCTGAAAAAAAAATGCAGTGATCATTTCATTCTTCCTGTCTTTTAATGCTCCAGGGTTTTGGAGACGAATAGGAGCAATAAGTTCACTTTGCAGAATTAATGCAGTAATTCTTTATCATAAGAGCAGAGCATTACCTCAATCTGATTTTGCTACAAAATGGTTCAAAGTCTATTTTTAATGATGGCCCTAATTTGTTAACACCTTTTAAATTATTAATCCCTTTTATATTCAAGTAGTTATTGCATGTCATAACAATGTATCTATGCAGGGAAATTTAATAGTATTTTCTAGATGTCAAGAAAAGGCTTGTTCTGCAAAATGCTATTAAAACTGATAATGAGCTAAATATTTGCCATAGCAAACACTGAAATTACTATATCAATCAGCATTGGCCTCTCTTATTCAATAAACAGAAATTAACCTATTAACTATGCCTAACTTTCAGCGACAAAATGGTTGCTTTCAAGCATTTCTCCCCACTTCAAATCTTTCTTTCCTTAAAAACTACATATTGCCCTATAATCTCAGAATTTTGAGTGAAATTCTTAGTAGCAGTGTTTGTGGTTGAAATTCTGAAGGTACATAAGACATCAAAATGTCAATCTTTTGCTGTAGTGATTGCAAATATTTTTGACTTTCCTTTTAGACAGACACTGACTTATAAGCAATAAAAATATTGTATCTGATAAAAATCTAATATTCAAGCTTAATATTTTCCTGATTTCTAGAATTAAAAAAATGGTTTATCTCTTACTTTATCAATTATGGGATTTGACTATAACTACAAAAAATATGCTAGTGAAAGTTAGTATAAGGATCTACCATTGGTTAATTCTAGCTTTCAGAAACTAAAATAGAGATTAAGCATATATGTTTTATGCCTACCCAGAAGAAAGATGTAGATGCAAAAGCACTTTATACACCACTAAAAACAAAAGAAAGGCAGTCCCCATTTCTGCTGTAAGTTAAGCAATACTGAACAGGTGTGTTGTCTGTCTTCACTTGGTGGCATATTCTCCAGCCAATAATCATTTTAGTTATACTTTGGGCCAAGCAGCAGTGTTGCACAACAGTGATCCCGAATTGGGTTTAGTTCTGATGCTTTTCTGTTATGTCTTATGCAGGTTTAAGGAACTCGAACAGCTTCATTTGCTTTCACTATTTCTAAATTTCTAAGTAATTGGTACTGCACAATAGATGATAAGTGTAGTCAAGCACAATAAAAATAATGCTATGCCACGTTGCTTTAAAATTCTCAAAGCTTTTTGTGTCTGTTTGTTACGACTCCCCTTAAGTAGGCAGGTTAAACATCATCTTTATTAAATAGATTAAAAGGCAGACCTAGAGAAGCTAGATGATTTGCTTAAGCAAGTGGGGGCACTGGGAAAAGAATCTGGACTTTATGATTTTCAGGCTTATAATTCTAGTGGTTCTCAACCCTAGTTGTTCCTTAGGCTCACTTGGGGAACTTCAGAAAAAAAAAAAAATTGTCTGAATGACACTCAATTAATGCCCATTGAAATCCAAATCCCTGGTGTGAGGTCCCTGCATCAGTAGCTTTAAAAAAACTAACAGTGGAGTCTGAAGTGCAGCCAGAGTAGAGAACTCTGGGCATTTTGTAAAATGCAGAGGATGATCTAGTAGATCTGAGTGGATCTAGCTTCTGCATTTCTTAAAAAAAAAAAAAAAAAAAGACTTCTGGGTAACGTCCACACTGCCAGGAACCACACTTAGTAGTAGGGGCATTTATCCTCCTTCACATCAGTTTTCTACTGCCACCTTGATGGGAAAACATTTTCACTTTTTTAAAAAGAAACTCTTTTATGTTTGAGAAACTGGAGGCAAATATTCCTTGAATTGGCCTGTAATTTCTTTGACTTAAATAAATTACAAATTACTTAACAAAAATACACTCAACTGAATTCTGATCTTCAGGAAGTTCAAAATTAAGCATAATTGCATGAGAGATAACATTCTCCGAATTCAGATAATTCAGAGTCAGTGACCAAGTAGGGTAAAGATAGTGTGGTTCAAAGCATGCATTCTGCAATCAAACAAACCTGGGTTCAGATTCCAGCTATGTTACTTAGCAATGTGTGCCCTAATATACCTAAGCTTCAGTTTTTCTAATGTGTAAAATGGAAGCAATAATATCTGTTTTGTTTAGTGTCTCTCTCTCTCTCTCTCTCTCGATATGTCCCAAGCCAACTTGATGCGAGGCAGTATTCAGAGGAAAGCAGGGTAGCGTCCCTGCTGCCAAGAAGCTTACCAATAACTAACTCATAATATCTTTGTAAGAATAAACGAGAAACTGCATGACAATTGCTTAGCATAAGGCCTAACATGCAAGGGCTCAATAAATGTTAGTCATTGTTTTCTATTAGTTCTAAAGTTTTAGCTGTTATTATGTCCAATTAGCACATACTGTTTTGATATGTTAATACTCAATAAGAACAGAAGCCATTGATTAAATATACATATCATAATTTTTGATACAGAATAAGACCTCACAGGCACATTATGTGAATATGCCCAGAAGCAGAGAGCTAAGCCCTCATTATTAAGAAACATGTGGACTTCAGTTGTCAGTTTTATGGTCAGGTTTTAGTCAAAGACTATATGTCGCTTGGATGTTTCTTTGTTTTTACTTTTATTTTAGGTTCAGGGGTACAGGTGCAGGTTTGTTATATAGGCAAATTGTGTGTCATGGGGCTTTAGTGTACGGATTATTTTGTCACACAGGTAATAAGCATAGTATCCGATAGGTAGTTTTTCAATCCCATCCCTCCCACCACCCTCTGCCCTCCAGCAGGCCCACTGTCTGTTGTTCCCTTCTTTGTGTTCCTGTGTACTCAATATTTAGCTCCCACTTGTTGGCAAGAACACGCAGTATTTGGTTTTCTGTTTCTGTCTTAGTACGCTTAGGATAATGGTCTCCAGCTCTATCCATATTGCTGCAAAGGACATGATCTCGTTCCTTTTCATGGTTGTGTAGTATTTCATGGTGTATACACACCACATTTTCTTTACCCAGTCTACCATTTGATAGGCATTTAGATTGATTCTATGTCTTTGCTGTTGTGAATAGTGCTACGATGATGTGTCTTTATGTAGAACAATTTATATTCCTTTGGGTATACACTGAGTAATAGAATTGTGGGTTGAATGGTAGTTCTGTTTTATTTTATTATTATTTTTATTATACTTTAAGTTCTAGGGTACATGTGCATAGCGTGCAGGTTTGTTACATATGTATATTTGTGCCATGTTGGTGTGCTGCACCCATCAACTCGTCAGCACCCATCAATTCGTCATTTATATCAGGTATAACTCCCAATGCAATCCCTCCCCCCGCCCCCCTCCCCATGATAGGCCCTGGTGTGTGATGTTCCCCTTCCTGAGTCCAAGTGATCTCATTGTTCAGTTCCCACCTATGAGTGAGAACATGCGGTGTTTGGTTTTCTGTTCTTGTGATAGTTTGCTAAGAATGATGGTTTCCAGCTGTATCCATGTCCCTACAAAGGACGCAAACTCATCCTTTTTTATGGCTGCATAGTATTCCATGGTGTATATGTGCCACATTTTCTTAATCCAGTCTGTCACTGATGGACATTTGGGTTGATTCCAAGTCTTTGCTATTGTGAATAGTGCCACAATAAACATACGTGTGCATGTGTCTTTATAGCAGCATGATTTACAATCCTTTGGGTATATACCCAGTAGTGGGATGGCTGGGTCATATGGTACATCTAGTTCTAGATCCTTGAGGAATTGCCATATTGTTTTCCATAATGGTTGAACTAGTTTACAATCCCACCAACAGTGTAAAAGTGTTCCTATTTCTCCACATCCTCTCCAACACCTGTTGTTTCCTGACTTTTGAATGATTGCCATTCTAACTGGTGTGAGATGGTATCTCATTGTAGTTTTGATTTGCATTTCTCTGATGGCGAGTAATGATGAGCATTTTTGCATGTGTCTGTTGGCTGTATGAATGTCTTCTTTTGAGAAATGTCTGTTCATATCCTTTGCCCACTTTTTGATGGGGTTGTTTGTTTTTTTCTTGTATATTTGTTTGAGTTCTTTGTAGATTCTGGAAATTAGCCCTTTGTCAGATGAGTAGATTGCAAATTCTAACATATTTCAATGGAACCTCCACCTCTCTAGTCTCCTCCATCTTTTAAATCGTAATATTATCTATCCACCCAGTCACTTCAGCCAAAAATCTGGAAATCCTTCAATTCTTCTCTCCCCCGGCTCCATATTCAAGCCAAAAGCAAACTCTGACCTTTGTGTTACCAAATATATATCTCAAATCCACCATTTTCCCTCTATCTCTGCAACTGTCACATCAGTTTATGACACTATATTGTCTCACCTAGACACTGCAGTAAGCCCTAAACTCACCTTCCTGCATGCAGTCTGTTCCCTCCCACCCCCGCATAAGCAGAAAGAGGCCAAGTAATTATTTTAAAATATAAATCAAATCCGATTTCTCTGCTTAAAATACTTCCATTACTTCTCATTCTTCTGAGAACATAAATATAAATCCTTACCCTGTCCTAAAATATGAGATAGCCCCACCCCTATCTCTGACCTCATTGCTTCCTACTCCTTTTTATCCATCCTACTGTAGCGAATTGACATTCTTGGAGTTCTTTAAGCATGTCAAGCTAGTTCCTGCCTTAGAACATTTGCCTTGGCTGGAATGCTCTACATGAAATGCTCTGGACTTCACATTGCTGGCTTCTTGTCACTCAGATCTCTGTTCAATGCTACATCTTCAGAGGGGCCTTCCCTTAGCAACTAAAGAGTGGCCATCAGGTCACCCCCCCTCCCTTTTTTTTTTTTGAGATGGAGTCTGGCTCTGTTGCCAGACTGGAGTGCAGTGGCACGATTTCGACTCACTGCAACCTCCGCCTCCCAGGTTCAAGCAATTCTCCTGCCTCAGCCTCCTGAATAGCTGGGACTACAGGCGTGCACCACCACGCCCAGCTAATTTTTGTATTTTTAGTAGAGACAGGGTTTCACCATGTTGGCCATGATGGTCTCGATCTCTTGACCTCATGATCCGCCCACCTCAGCCTCCCAAAGTGCTGGGATTACAGGCATGAGCCACCGTGCCCTCTCCCCAACCCCAACCCCCGCAATTCTTTTTTTTTTTAATAGAGGCAGGGTTTTGTCATGTGGCCCAGGGTGGTCTTGAACTCCTGGACTCAAAGGATTCTCCTGCTTCAGCCTCCCAGAGTGCTGTGGATTACAGGCATGAGCTGCCTCACCTGGGTCACTCTTTAAAATTACTGTATTTGAATTATCCATGTAGCATTTATCTCATAGTTTTCTTGTTCATGTTATGTTCTTATTGTTGTTGTTTAATTTGGCCAAAATATAAGTTTAATGAGAGCAGGAACTATATCTGCCTTGTTTATTATTCTAGTGTCTAGAAAAAAACCTGGCACAGAATTGGTGATCAAAAACATGTCAGTTTCTTGAACCAATAAATAAATTTGTAACCAGTTTCACACCACTCAAGACTGGTATTCTCTCACTTGTGAAAGTTCAGACTTCTATTTCATTTTGTCGTCGTTGTTTTGAGACAGAGTTTCACTCTTGTTGCCCAAACTGGACTGCAGTGGTGCAGTCTCAGCTCACTGCAACCTCCACCTCCTGGGTTCAAGCAATTCTCCTGCCTCAGCGTCCGGAGTAATTGGAATTAGAGGCACATGCCACCCTACCCGGCTAATTTTTGTATTTTTCGTAGAGATGAGGTGTCACCATGTTGGCCAGGTTGGTCTCGAACTCTTGCCCTCGAGTGATCCTACCTCCTCGGCCTCCCAAAGTGCTGGATTACAGGCATGAACCACCATGCCCCCACCTCTATTTCATTTTTGTATAATATTTTAACATTTTTTAAATTATTATACTTTAGTTCTAGGGTACATGTGCATAACGTGCAGGTTTGTTACATATGTATACTTGTGCCATGTTGGTGTGCTGCACCCATCAACTTGTCAGCACCCATCAACTCGTCATTTATATCAGGTATAACTCCCAATGCAATCCCTCCCCCTCCCCCCTCCCCATGATAGGCCCTGGTGTGTGATGTTCCCCTTCCCGAGTGCAAGTGATCTCATTGTTCAGTTCCCACCTATGAGTGAGAACATGCGGTGTTTGGTTTTCTCTTCTTGTGATAGTTTGCTAAGAATGATGGTTTCCAGCTGCATCCATGTCCCTACAAAGGACACAAACTCATCCTTTTTTATGGCTGCATAGTATTCCATGGTGTATATGTGCCACATTTTCTTAATCCAGTCTGTCACTGATGGACATTTGGGTTGATTCCAAGTCTTTGCTATTGTGAATAGTGCCGCAATAAACATACGTGTGCATGTGTCTTTGTAGTAGAATAATTTATAATCCTTTGGGTATATACCCAGTAATGGGATGGCTGGGTCATATGGTACATCTAGTTCTAGATCCTTGAGGAATTGCCATACTGTTTTCCATAACGGTTGAACTAGTTTACAATCCCACCAACAGTGTAAAAGTGTTCCTATTTCTCCACATCCTCTCCAACACCTGTTGTTTCCTGACTTTTTAATGATTGCCATTCTAACTGGTGTGAGATGGTATCTCATTGTGGTTTTGATTTGCATTTCTCTGATGGCCAGTGATGATGAGCATTTTTTCATGTGTCTGTTGGCTGTATGAATGTCTTCTTTTGAGAAATGTCTGTTCATATCCTTTCCCCACTTTTTGATGGGGTTGTTTGTTTTTTTCTTGTATATTTGTTTGAGTTCTTTGTAGATTCTGGATATTAGCCCTTTGTCAGATGAGTAGATTACAAAAATTTTCTCCCATTCTGTAGGTTGCCTGTTCACTCTGATGGTAGTTTCTTTTGCTGTGCAGAAGCTCTTTAGTTTAATTAGATCCCATTTGTCAATTTTGGCTTTTGCTGCCATTGGTTTTGGTGTTTTAGACATGAAATCCTTGCCCATGCCTATGTCCTGAATGATACTACCTAGGTTTTCTTCTAGGGTTTTTATGGTATTAGGTCTAACATTTAGGTCTCTAATCCATCTTGAATTAATCTTCGTATAAGGAGTAAGGAAAGGATCCAGTTTCAGCTTTCTACTTATGGCTAGCCAATTTTCCCAGCATCATTTATTAAATAGGGAATCCTTTCCCCATTTCTTGTTTCTCTCAGGTTTGTCAAAGATCAGATGGCTGTAGATGTGTGGTATTATTTCTGAGGACTCTGTTCTGTTCCATTGGTCTATATCTCTGTTTTGGTACCAGTACCATGCTGTTTTGGTTACTGTAGCCTTGTGGTATAGTTTGAAGTCAGGTAGCATGACGCCTCCAGCTTTGTCCTTTTGACTTAGGATTGTCTAGGTAATGCGGGCTCTTTTTTGGTTCCATATGAAGTTTAAAGCCGTTTTTTCCAATTCTGTGAAGAAACTCATTGGTAGCTTGATGGGGATGGCATTGAATCTATAAATAACCTTGGGCAGTATGGCCATTTTCACGATATTGATTATTCCTATCCATGAGCATGGTATGTTCTTCCATTTGTTTGTGTCCTCTTTGATTTCACTGAGCAGTGGTTTGTAGTTCTTCTTGAAGAGGTCCTTTACATCCCTTGTAAGTTGGATTCCTAGGTATTTTATTCTCTTTGAAGCAATTGTGAATGGAAGTTCATTCATGATTTGGCTCTCTATTTTTCTGTTACTGGTATATAAGAATGCTTGCGATTTTTGCACATTAATTTTGTATCCTGAGACTTTGCTGAAGTTGCTTATCAGCTTAAGGAGATTTTGGGCTGAGACAATGGGGTTTTCTAAATATACAATCATGTCAGCTGCAAACAGGGACAATTTGACTTCTTCTTTTCCTAACTGAATACCCTTGATTTCTTTATCTTGCCTGATTGCCTTAGCCAGAACTTCCAACACTATGTTGAATAGGAGTGGTGAGAGAGGGCATCCCTGTCTTGTGCCAGTTTTCAAAGGGAATTTTTCCAGTTTTTGCCCATTCAGTATGATATTAGCTGTGGGTTTGTCATAAATAGCTCTTATTATTTTGAGGTACGTTCCATCAGTACCGAATTTCTTGAGCGTTTTTAGCATGAAGGGCTGTTGAATTTTGTCAAAAGCCTTTTCTGCATCTATTGAGATAATCATGTGGTTCTTGTCTTTGGTTCTGTTTATATGCTGGATTACGTTGATTGATTTGCGAATGTTGAACCAGCCTTGCAGCCCAGGGATGAAGCCCACTTGATCATGGTGGATAAGCTTTTTGATGTGCTGCTGAATCTGGTTTTCCAGTATTTTTTGAGGATTTTTGCATCAATGTTCATCAGGGATATTGGTCTAAAATTCTCTTTTTTTGTTGTGTCTCTGCCAGGCTTTGGTATCAGGATGATGTTGGCCTCATAAAATGAGTTAGGGAGGATTCCCTCTTTTTCTCTTGATTGGAATAGTTTCAGAAGGAATGGTACCAGCTCCTCCTTGTACCTCTGGTAGAATTCAGCTGTGAATCCATCTGGTCCTGGACTTCTTTTGGTTGGTAGGCTATTAATTATTAACTCAATTTCAGAGCCTGCTATTGGTCTATTCAGGGATTCAACTTCTTCCTGGTTTAGTCTTGGAAGAGTATAAGTGTCCAGGAAATTATCCATTTCTTCTAGATTTTCTAGTTGATTTGCGTAGAGGTGTTTATAGTATTCTCTGATGGTAGTTTGTATTTCTCTGGGGTCAGTGGTGATATCCCCTTTATCATTTTTTATTGCGTCTATTTGATTCCTCTCTCTTTTCTTCTTTATTAGTCTTGCTAGCGGTCTGTCAATTTTGTTGATCTTTTCAAAAAACTAACTCCTGGATTCATTGATTTTTTGGAGGGTTTTTTGTGTCTCTATCTGCTTCAGTTCTGCTCTGATCTTAGTTATTTCTTGCCTTCTGCTAGCTTTTGAATGTGTTTGCTCTTGCCTCTCTAGTTCTTTTAATTGTGATGTTAGAGTGTCCATTTTAGATCTTTCCTGCTTTCTCTTGTGGGCATTTAGTGCTATAAATTTCCCTCTACAAACTGCTTTAAATGTGTCCCAGAGATTCCGGTATGTTGTATCTTTTTTCTCATTGGTTTCAAAGAACATCTTTATTTCTGCCTTCATTTCGTTATGTACCCAGTAGTCATTCAGGAGCAGGTTGTTCAGTTTCCATGTAGTTGAGGGGTTTTGATTGAGTTTCTTAGTCCTGAGTTCTAGTTTGATTGCACTGTGGTCTGAGAGACAGTTTGTTATAATTTCTGTTCTTTTACATTTGCTGAGGAGTGCTTTACTTCCAATTATGTGGTCAATTTTGGAATAAGTGTGATGTGGTGCTGAGAAGAATGTATATTCTGTTGATTTGGGGTGGAGAGTTCTATAGATGTCTATTAGGTCTGCTTGGTGCAGAGATGAGTTCAATTCCTGGATATCCTTGTTAACTTTCTGTCTCGTTGATCTGTCTAATGTTGACAGTGGAGTGTTGAAGTCTCCCATTATTATTGTATGGGAGTCTAAGTCTCTTTGTAAGTCTCTAAGGACTTGCTTTATGAATCTGGGTGCTCCTGTATTGGGTGCATATATATTTAGGATAGTTAGCTCTTCCTATTGAATTGATCCCTTTACCATTATGGAATGGCCTTCTTTGTCTCTTTGGATCTTTGGTGGTTTAAAGTCTGTTTTATCAGAGACTAGTGTTGCAACCCCTGCTTTTTTTTGTTCTCCATTTGCTTGGTAGATCTTCCTCCATCCCTTTATTTTGAGCCTATGTATGTCTCTGCATGTGAGATGGGTCTCCTGAATACAGCAGACTGATGGGTCTTGACTCTGTATCCCGTTTGCCAGTCTGTGTCTTTTAATTGGAGCATTTAGTCCATTTACATTTAAGGTTAATATTGTTATGTGTGAACTTGATCCTGCCATTATGATATTAACTGGTTATTTTGCTCGTTATTTGATGCAGTTTCTTCCTAGCCTCGATGGTCTTTACATTTTGGCATGTTTTTGCAATGGCTGGTACCGGTTGTTCCTTTCCATGTTTTAGGCTTCCTTCAGGGTCTCTTGTAAGGCAGGCCCGGTGGTGACAAAAT
Organism: Piliocolobus tephrosceles; assembly: GCF_002776525.5. NCBI lineage: Eukaryota > Metazoa > Chordata > Mammalia > Primates > Cercopithecidae > Piliocolobus > Piliocolobus tephrosceles. The sequence continues at coordinate 43,153,875 of NC_045436.1, read as the reverse complement.
CTCTAAGCGTTTGTTATCTGTAAAGGATTTTATTTCTCCTTCACTTATGAAACTTAGTTTGGCTGGATATGAAATTCTGGTTTGAAAATTCTTTTCTTTAAGAATGTTGAATATTGGCCCCCACTTTCTTCTGGCTTGTAGAGTTTCTGCTGAGAGATCTGCTGTTAGTCTGATGGGCTTCCCTTTGTGGGTAACCCGACCTTTCTCTCTGGCTGCCCTTAAAATTTTTTCCTTCATTTCAACTTTGGTGAATCTGGCAATTATGTGTGTTGGAGTTGCTCTTCTCGAGGAGTATCTTTGTGGCGTTCTCTGTATTTCCTGAATTTGAATGTTGGCCTGCCCTGCTAGGTTGGGGAAGTTCTCCTGGATGATATCCTGCAGAGTGTTTTCCAGTTTGGTTCCATTTTCCCCCTCACTTTCAGGCACCCCAATCAGACGTAGATTTGGTCTTTTTACATAATCCCATACTTCTTGCAGGCTTTGTTCATTTCTTTTTCTTCTTTTTTCTTTTGGTTTCTCTTCTCGCTTCATTTCAATCATTTGATCCTCAATCGCTGATACTCTTTCTTCCAGTTGATCGAGTCGGTTACTGAAGCTTGTGCATTTGTCACATATTTCTCGTGTCATGGTTTTCATCTCTGTCATTTCGTTTATGATCTTCTCTGCATTAATTAGTCTAGCTGTCAATTCTTCCACCCTTTTTTCAAGATTTTTAGTTTCTTTGCGCTGGGTACGTAATTCCTCCTTTAGCTCTGAGAAGTTTGATGGACTGAAGCCTTCTTCTCTCATCTCGTCAAAGTCATTCTCTGACCAGCTTTGATCCGTTGCTGGCAATGGGCTGTGCTCCTTTGCAGGGGGAGATGCGCTCTTATTTTTCGAATTTCCAGCTTTTCTGCCCTGCTTTTTCCCCATCTTTGTGGTTTTATCTGTCTCTGGTCTTTGATGATGGTGGCGTACTGATGGAGTTTTGGTATAGGTGTCCTTCCTGTTTGATAGTTTTCCTTCTAACAGTCAGGACCCTCAGCTCTAGGTCTGTTGGAGATTGCTTGAGGTCCACTCCAGACCCTGTTTGCCTGGGTATCAGCAGCAGAGGTTGCAGAAGATAGAATATTGTTGAACAGCAAGTGTACCTGTCTGATTCTTACTTTGGAAGCTTCCTCTCAGGGGTGTGCTCCACCCTGTGAGGTGTGGGGTGTCAGACTACCCCTAGTAGGGGATGTCTCCCAGTTAGGCTACTCAGGGGTCAGGGACCCACTTGAGCAGGCAGTCTGTCCCTTCTCAGATCTCAACCTCCATGTGGGGAGATCCACTGCTCTCTTCAAAGCTGTCAGACAGAGTCGTTTGCGTCTGCAGAGGTTTTTGCTGCTTTTGTTGTTGTTGTTGTTGTTTAGCTGTGCCCTGTCCCCAGAGTTGGAGTCTACAGAGACAGGCAGGCTTCCTTGAGCTGCTGTGAGCTCCTCCCAGTTCGAGCTTCCCAGCAGCTTTGTTTACCTACTTAAGCCTCAGCAATGGCGGGCGCCCCTCCCCCAGCCTCGCTGCTGTCTTGCGGTTAGATCGCAGACTGCTGTGTTAGCAATGAGGGATGCTCCGTGGGCATGGGACCCTCCCAGCCAGGTGTGGGATATATTCTCCTGGTGTGCCCGTTTGCTTAAAGCGCAGTATTGGGGTGGGAGTTACCCAATTTTCCAGGTGTTGTGTGTCTCAGTTCCCCTGGCTAGGAAAAGGGATTCCCCTCCCCCTTGCGCTTCCCAGGTGAGGCGATGCCTCACCCTGCTTCAACTCTCGCTGGTCGGGCTGCAGCTGCTGACCAGCACCGATTGTCCGGCACTCCCTAGTGAGATGACCCCAGTACCTCAGTTGAAAATGCAGAAATCACTGGTCTTCTGTGTCGCTCGCGCTGGGAGTTGGAGACTGGAGCTGTTCCTATTCGGCCATCTGGTAGTTCTGTTTTAAATTCTTTGAGAAACCGCCACACTGCCTTCCACAATGGCTGAACTAATTTGCATTCCCAACAGCTGTGTATAAGCATTCCCTTTTCTCCACAACCTTATCAGCATCGTTATTTTTTGACTTTTATTAATAACTATTCTGATTGGTGTGAGATGGTATCTCATTGTGATTTTAGTTCACATTTCTCTAATGATTAGTGCCAGTGAGCATCTTCTTATATGCTTGTTGGCTGTGTGTATGTCTTTTGAAAAGTGTCTGTTCATATCCTTTGCTCAATTTTTAACGGAGTTGTTTGTTTTCTGCTTGTTATTTGTTTAAGTTCCTTATAGATTCTGGGTATTAGACCTATGTTGGATGTGTAGTTTGTAAATATATTCTCCCATTCTGTAGGTTGTCTGTTTACTATGTTGATAGTTTCTTTTGCTGTGGAGAAGCTCTTTAGTTTAAGTAGGTTCCATTTGTCAATTTTTGTTTTTGCTGCAATTGCTTTTGGCATCTCTGTCACAAAATCTTTGCCAGGTCCTATGTCCAGAATGGTATTTCCTAGGTTATCTTGCAGAATTTTTGCAGGTTTAGATTTTACCTTGAGTTGATTTTTTTGTATAAGATATAAGAAAGGGGTCCAGTTTCAATCTTCTCCACATGGCTACCCAGTTATCCCAGAACCATTTAGTGAATAGGGAATTCTGTCCACATTGCCAGTTTTTTGTCAAAGATCAGATGATTGCAGGAGTACAGCCTTATTTCTGGGCTCTGTATTTTGTTCCATTAGTCTATGTGCCTGTTTTTGTACCAGTACCATGTGAGTTTGGTTACTATAGCCTTGTAGTATAGTTTGAAGTCAGGTAATGTGATGTCTCCAGCTTTTTTCTTTTTGCTTAGGATTGTCTTGGCTATTTAGACTCTTTTTTATTCCCTATTAATTTTTAAATGGTTATGGTTATTTTTTTTGGTTCTGTGAAGAATGTTGTTAGCAGTTTGATAGGAATAGCATTGAATCTATAAATTGCTTTCGGTAATATGGCCATTGTAACAATATTGATTCTTTCTACCTATCAGCATGGAATGTCTTTCCATTTGTGTTATCTCTGATATCTTTGAGCAGTGTTTTGTAATTTTCATAGTAGTGATCTTTTACCTCTCTGGTTAGCCGTATTTCTGTGTATTTTGTTCTTTGTGTGGCTATTATGAATGAGACTGCTTTATTGATTTGACTCTCAACTTGGACTTTGTGGGTGTATAGAAATGCTACTGATTTTTGTTCATTGATTTTGTATTTTGAAACTCTGCTGAAGTTGTTTATCACATCAAGGAGCTTTTGGGCAGAGACTATGGGTTTTCTAGGTATAGTATCATTTAGTCTGCAAACAGAGAGTTTCACTTTCTCTCTTCCTATTTGGATGAATTTTATTTCTTTCTCTTGCCCGATTGCTGTGGCTAGGGCTTCCAGTACTATGTTAAATAGGAGTGGTGAGAATGGGCATCTTTGTCTTGTTCTGGTTCTCAAAACCAATGCTTCCAGCTTGTGACCATTCAGTATGATGTTGGCTGAGTGTTTGTCATGGGTGCCTCTTATTATTTTCAGGTATGTTCCCTCAACACCCAGTTTGCTGAGGGTTTTTAACATGAAGAGATACAGAGTTTTATTGAAAGGTTTCTCTGCATCTATTGAGATGATCATCAGATTTTTGTTTTTAGTTTTGTTTATGTGATGAATCACATATATTCATCTGCATTTGTTGAAGCAATCTTGCATCCCAGAGCTTACAGACTACTTGATCATAGGCGCTAATCTACTTGATCATAGATTAGTTTGTTGATGTGCTGCTGTGTTTGGTTTGCTGGTATTTTGTTGAGGATTTTTGCATTTATGTTCTTCAAGGATATTGGCCTGAAATTCTCTCTTTTTTGTGTGTGTATCTGCCAGGTTATGGTATCAGGATGATGCTGGTCTCATAGAATGAGTTAGGGAGGAGTTCCTTCTTCTGTTTTTGTTTTTTAATACTTTCAGTAGGAATGGCACCAGCTCTTCTTTATACATCTGGTAAAATTCAGCTGTGCATCCATCTGGTCCTGGGTTTTTTCTTATTCATAGGCTGTTTATCACTGATTCAGTTTTGGAAGCTGTGATTTGTTTGTTCATTGATTCAATTTCTTCCTAGTTCAATAATAGGAAGCTGTATGTTTCCTGGAATTTATCTATTTCTTCTAGGTTTTTTAGTTTGTGTGCGTAGAGTTGTTCATGTCTGTAATGGTTACTTGTATTTCTGTGGTGTTGGAGGTCATGTCTCCTTTGTCATTTTTGATTGTGTTCATTTGGATATTCTTTCTTTATTAGTTTAGCTAGCAGTCTATCTATCTTATTTATTCTTTCAAAAAACCAACTCCTGGATTCATTGATCTTTTGCGTGGGTTTTCATGTCTTATTTCCCCTCAGATCAGCTCTCATTTTAGTTATTTCTTGTTTTTTTCCTAGCTTTGGGGTTGGTTTGTTCTTGTTTCTATAGTTCCCTTAGGTGTGATGTTAGTTTGTTAATGTGAGATCTTTCTAATATTTTGATGTGGGTGTTCAGTCTAGACACTTCCCTCTTAATGTTGCTTTAGCTGCATCCCAGAGATTCTGTTACATCTTTGTTCTTGTTATTTTCAAATAATGTCTTGATTTCTACCTTAATTTCATTGTTTACCCAGAAGTCAATCAGGAGCAGGTTGTTTAATTTCTGTGTAATTATATGGTTTGGGGCAATTTTCTTTAGATTGATTTCTATTTTTATTGTGCTGTGATCTGAGGGTATACTTGGCATGATTTCTGTTTTTTTGAATTTGTGGAGGATTGTTTTATGGCCTATTGTGTGGTAGATTTTAAAATATGTGCCATGTGCAGAGGAGAAGAATGTATGTTCAGTTGTTTTGGGGTGGACAGTTCTGTAGACGTCTGTTAGGTCCATTTGGTCAAGTGTCGAGTTCAGGTCCTGAATATCTATGTTAGTGTTCTGCCTCAATGACCTATCTAATGCTGCCAGTGTGATGTTAATGTCTCCCAGTATTATTGTGTGGTTGTCTAGTTCTCTTCGTAGGTCTCTAAGAACTTGCTTTATAAATCTAGGTGCTGTTGTGTTTGGTGCATAGGTACTTAGGATAGTTAAGTCTTCTTGTTGAATTGAACCCTTTACCATTATATAATGCCCTTGTCTTTTTTTGATCATTGTTGGTTTGAAGTCTGTCTGAAATTAGAATAGCAACCCTCACTTTTTGGTTTTCCATTTGCTCAGTAGATTTTCTCCATCCCTTTCCTTGCTTTGAGCCTATCAGTGTCATTGCATGCGAGATGGATCTCTTAAAGACAACCTACCATTGTTTCTTGCTTCTTTATCCAACTTGTCACTCTGTTCCTTTTACTTGGGAAATTTATCCTGTTTTTATTCAAGATTAATATTGATATGTGTGAATTTGATCCTGTAATGATGTCATTGGCTGGTTATTATGCAGACTTGATTGTGAGATTGCTTTATAGGGCCAATAGTCTACGTGATAAAGTGTGGTGGCTGGTAACAATCTTTTCTTTCCATATTTAGCATTCCCTCAAAGACCCCTTGTAAGGCAGGTCTAGTGGTAATGAATTCCCTTGGCATTTGCTTGTCTGAAAAAGATCTTATTTCTCCTTTGTTTATGAAGCTTAGATTGGCTGGATATGAAATTCTTGGTTGGAATTTATTTTTTATTTTTATTTTTATTTTAGAATGCTGAATATAGGTCCCTAGCCTCTTCTGACTTGTAGCATTTCTGCTGAAAGGTCTGCTGTTAGCCAAATAAAGTTCTCTTTGTAGATGATCTGCCCCTTCTTTCTATCTGCCTTTTACATTTTTTCTTTCATTTTGACCTCGGAAAATCTGATGTCTATGTGTCTTATGGATGGTTGTCTTGTATAATATCTTGCAGGGTTTCTCTGCATTTCCTGAATTTGAATGTTGGCCTCTCTGGTGAGGCTGGGAAATTTTCATGGATGAAATCCTAAAATATGTTTTATAAGTTGCTTGCTTTCTCGCTCTCTCTTTTGGGATGCCAATAAATCATAGATTTGCCCTCTTTACATAATCCCATATTTCTCAAATGGTCTCTTTACATAATCTCATATTACCCTTTGAGAAATTCATTTTTCATTCTTCTTTATTGTTTTTTTTTCCTTTTGTCTGAGTTATTTTGAAGAACCAGTCTTTGAGCTCTGAGATTCTTTCCTCAGCTTGGTCAATTCTGCTTTTTAATATTTGCAATTGTATTCTGAAATTTTTGAAGTTAATTCTTCAGCTCTATCAGTTTGTTTCTTAAAATGGCCATTTCATCTTTTATTTTCTGTATTGTTTCATTGTATTCCTTAGATTCCTTGGATTGGGTTTCAACTTTCTCCTAGGTGTCGATGATCTTCACTCTTATCCACATTCTGAATTCTATTTCTATCATTTCAACCTTTTCAGCCTGGTTAGGAACCATTGTTGGGGAACTAGTGGTAGGAAGACACTATGGCTTTTTGAGTCGCCAGAGTTCTTGCTCTGGTTCTTTCTCATCTGTGTGGGCTGATGTTCCTTCAATCTTTGAAGCTGCTGTCCTTTAGACGGGTTTTATGTTTTGTTTTGTTTTTATCTTCTTTGATGCCTTTGGGGGTTTGATTTTGGTTTCAGTTGGGTTCAACTGATGGGTTTGCTTCTGGAGGATGTTAGGGGGCCAAAGTTTAGCTCGGCTCTCCTGATCTGCATGCTCCAACTATGGAGGGCTGGTACTGGGCTCCCAACTTTGTTCTCTGGCCTCTGGAGGTTAGGAATCTGCTGTGCTGGAGGGGCCAAGTTGCTCCTGGTCAGCTGGTCACAGCACTCTGATGGGCGGTTATTAGCAAAAGCACCTCACTGGGGCAGTGGGATCTGTGCTTGCTCAAGTGTGCTAGCTTAGCAGGGTGCATACACATTGGCTGGAGTGGAGTACCAATGGAAGCAGGGTTGCATTGTTCTGTGTGCTCGTTCTGGCAGTGGGGCACAGGCAGGGGCGAGTTGCCAGTGTTTGTGCTCACACTTGTGCTAGCAGCAGTGGGGGTGGGGTGCTGGTTGGTGTGGGGCTGCTGGCCTCCATGTTTGTGCCGGTGACGGAATTGGAACGGGGAGGCAGGGCCACTGGTATCAGTGCAGGCGTTCACACTGGGGGTGGTGGGGGGGGTACAGGGGGGGGTGGGGTTACCAGTGTCTTTGTTATGTTTACACCAGCAATGGAAGTTCTGCTGAGTGCTCTTGCACACAGGGGTGGGGACAGGTAGTTGTGTTCACATTACAGCAGTAGTGCAGTCAGGTATCCTATCTCCTGCAATCATGGCTCTCTGAGGCAGAAGATACTAGGTTAGCGCACAAGTAATGGGGAAAACCGCAGTTGCTTTTGTGCCAGCCTAATACTTTTGTGATCACAGAATGTCTGCCTTCCTCTTTACAGAAGAGAAAACCAAAGCACAAAGGTTGTATTGCCTTTGCCAACTCATCTGCCAGGTGCCAGAGCCAGGACTAGACCCCAACTCATTTTTTATATATTACGTTGACTTTTTTTTTTTTTTTAACTAGGAGAGAGGCGTTTTTATCATTTTTATTTGTGTGTTCCGGATATTTATTCATTAGACAAAAATGTCTTTGTTCTAATAACTAAGACGGCATTTTAGAAGCATAGAAGAAATTCCCACATAATCTTGCCATTTCCTTCATATTACTTTTTCTCTGTGCTGTTTACAATTAATTTATCTATACTTTGCCAGTCCTTTCTTCTCCAGGGGCAGTGTTCTAAGCCTCTAAATTTTCTTTTGTCTTACTAGATTCTTAGCACTATAACTCAAGTATATGGTACCTTTGAAATTTCATGCCGACTCTGGCATGAGTGAAATTATATCAAGATTTGTAACAGAATGCTTGTGGAGTTTCTCTACTTTAGAGTCCTTGAGTTATCAAATTGGTAGAAAAGCCAACAGGATTCGCTCACTAACTGGATGTGGTGTGTGAGAAAGGAGAAATGAAGATGACTCCAAGGGTTTTGCCCTGAGAAACTAGAAAAATGGATTTACCATTGAACTGAGAGAAGATTGCTCAATGAGCAAGCCTAGGGGTAACAGAATGGTTGGATTGGGGTGAAAAAATTGGTGTGAAAATCAGGAGCTCACACTGGATTTCAGATGGCTACTGAATGTCTCAGTGGAGATGTTAAGTGTTGGCTACAATGAACTGGAGTTCATGGAACATCTTGGTGGAGACGTTAAGTTTGGGAGTCATTAGTGTTTTATCTTTGTGCTCTATTTTATTTATGTTCTTTATTTCCTCTTTTACGTTCTCCAAGTATATTCTGTTATTGTAACTTCTTAATTTATATACTTAGTCTGTTAATTCATATACTTTATTTTTCTTAATATAACTATTTAAGGTTATAAATGCCCCTTTAAGAGTTGCTTTAGCTCTATTTCATTAATTTTGAAATTTTAGTATTTTCATAGCTATTTAGTACTAAGAATTATCTAACTTCACTTTTGATATTTTTTTGAAGAGCCTATTTATTTGCTTCTTTTGAAAAAAATTTTTAAACAAATTTTTGTTGAAATTAACTTAATCACACTGTGATAGAGAACATGGTCTGTATGATATCAGTCCTATAGATTCTGTCAAGGACTGTTTCATGGGTGTCAGTTTTTAAAAATGTTTCGTATGTGCTTGAAAATAATATGTATTTTCTTATTGTTAGAAATAGTTTTACTTGTATTAAGTACATCATATTTTCAAATTTGATTGTTCAAGTCATTTTTATTTTTTGCAGATATTTAGGTTTGCTTAAACCATCAACTACCAAGAAGTATATGAAAATCTCTTATGATGATAGATTTGAAATTTCTCCATGTTTATTCTGTCAACTTTTGCTTTAATACATTGAAAGCCTTTGGAACTAGGCACATTTCCACTTAGAACCTTATATCTTTCCAGTGAATTGAACCTTTCATTATTATATAGTAACTTTCTTTATGTCTGTGGTATACTTTTGCTTTAAAGGTCTATTTTATCTGGTAAACAAAAGTTTCTTGGCTTTTGTCGGTACTTGCTTGTATATATTTTCTCATTTCTTAGTTTTTCAGCCTTTCTGGTTTTTAGATACGTTTCTGGTAGATGCCATGTCACTAAATGTGTTGAGTTTGTTCTGATAATCTTTATCTTTAATAGTTCACATGATAGTTTAATAATTTAGTCAACTTATATTCATTGCTATTATGAATTCATTTTTATTGTATTATTTAATGCTTTTTGTTCTGATTTTCTTGTGTTTCATTTTTCCCCCTTTGCTCTTTTTGGTTTGTTTGGTCTTTTCTCACTTTATTCCTTTCTTTCCTTCTACGATCTATTTCTTTTAGCTGTTACTCTAGACGTATGTATAATAAAGTTTAAAAAGTTGAAAGCAAATTAGTATGTTTAACCTCTTCCTGTACAAGGCCCCTTTAGCTCCAGTCATTCCAACCTGAATTATGTGTCCTTATTGCCCAGATAGTTCCCATTTTTTTAATCCTTCAAATTAGGATTTATAATTTATCTTTTTATGGAATCAGTAATTATTTAGATTCACTTATATGTCTACCTTTTTTTAAAAAAAAAAACCATTCTTTCTTGCATTTCAGACCTTTCTTCTGGGATCACTTTACTTTACCCTTTAGCACACACTTTAGAATTTGTTTTGGTGAGGTTCGGTGAGTAGAATGATTTGTTTATCTGAAAATATCTTTACTCTGCCATTGTTCTTGAGTGATAGTTTTGCTAGGTTTACAATTCTAGGTTGATTATGGTTTCTCTCATTATATTACAAATATTATTCCCCTGTATCTTGACTCCCATTGTTACTGTTTGATTATTGAACTGTCAACTTGTCATTCCCTAAAAAATATTTTATTTTATTCTTCTTCGTTACTTTTTTCTTTTTTTTCTGAGATGGAGTCTCGTTCTCAAAGTCCAGGCTGGACTGCAGTGGGGTGATCTCTGCTCACTGAAACCTCTGCTCACTGAAACCTCTGCCTCCCAGATGCAAGTGATTCTCCTGCCTCAGCCTCCTGAGTGGCTGGGATTACAGGCACCTGCCACCTTGCCAGACTGATTTTTGTATTTTTAGTAGAGATGGATTTTTACCATGTTGGCCAGGCTGGTCTCAAACTCCTGACCTCAAGTGATCCACCTACCTCAGCCTCCCAAAGCGTTGGGATTATAGGTGTAAGCCACTGTGGCTGGCCTCTTCTTCATCATTTTTAAAATCTTTGCTTTATCTTTGGTGTTCTGCAGTTTTACTCTGAAGTTTCCAAGTTGCAGACTCTTATTTACTTTGTTTGGAATATGTTGTATTTCTTACATCTGAGCATTCATTTCTTCTCAGACACTATTCCTTTGGGTGTTGCCTTTCTTCTATTTTGTCACTATGTAACTCCAATTATTGTATGTTGGATAATTTTACTTTATCTTCTGTGATTCTTAACTGCTTGGCAATATTGTCTTTCTCTTTGTCCATTAACATGATCTAGTCTGATATTTTCTTTAGATTTGGTTTTTAGTTTATTAGTTCTCCATTTAGCTGAATCACATCTGATGCTTAGCCCATCCCTTGAAGTTATTTTTTCATTAATTTCATTGTTTATAATGTTAATTTTTCCTTTGTATGTGTCTTTAATTTTCCCTTTCCCTTTTTTGATTTTATGTACTAACTTGGTAAATCCATTATACTCATACTTGGTGCCCAAAGAGTAGCTTAGCTGGGCTTGAGAGAAACCACACCATGCTGACTAGTTTTTAGATTCACAAACACTTACCTCAAGTGGTTCATTAGGTTTGCACTGGAATAATTACATATTGATTCAGTTCATATACTCCGTCATTCTCCTAGAAAATGCTTTCATGTCTTCTCCTTTCTCTTTAAAGTTCTCAATCTGTCCTCAGATAATGATGTTGTTTCTTATTTCACTAACAAAACTGGAGCAATTAAAACGTAACTTCAATAATCTTCTGACACAGTTACTCGCCTAACTCTCCTTGTGCCTGGACTTTTGTTTGAACGGAGATGTGTCTGTGCTGCCATCTAAGGCCAACCCTGTGATTTTTGTAGTAGATTCCATTTCTTCTTAACTAAATAAGAACATTGCTCTAGCAATTCTCCCTTATCCTTCACTGTAATTTCTTCCCTCTCTATTGGATCATTCCCATCTCATCCTATCTGTTAATACTGGGACATTATATCCTATCACTTGTCTTCTTGCTCACTCCTTTTAAGCCAAAATGACTTCCTTGCTATTTTAGGCTTCTGGGTATTTCCTTACTTTTTGCCAGTATAGCCATGTATTTTTAAAATCTTTAAAAATTATATGTATTTCATATTTCAATGGAAATAAAGTATTTCCTGGTCGACAAGTTTTTCAGGATATGTAGTTTTCTATGCTCTTTCTTACTTTCTCCTGCTAGCTTCTCCTCTACAACCCAACTTTTACTTGTAGAAGGTCCTAGTTCTCAAACCTTGGCCATTTTTCTCTCTTGTATTCCTTTAAAGTTATTTCATGAAATACCACTGCTTCAATACTATACGTAAGCCATAACTTTCAAATATGTATCCACAGCCCAGTTTTTCCTTCTGAGTTCCAAACTTACATACTCAATCCAGGCTTGAAATGCTTCATGAAGGATCCGATAAACATCTTAAACATCTAAAGCATAACATGTCCAAAATAGGTCCCTTAATTTTTCCCATTCAATGTGTTTCTTTCCAAACAAAATCATCTCGGCTCACATTCCAAATTTAGGAATCATCATTTCTTTCTTTCTTTTTCTCATCCCTGAATGTAAGCTATCAACAAGTCTTGTTGGTTCTATAAAAAAACTATCTCAAGTCTACCTGCTTCTCTCAATCACCACATCTATACCACCACTCTGATGCTAGCCAAATTTTCAGAGGACAGAACTTCAGTATGTCCTTTATTCTTTCTTTTTATTCAATTTTTTAGTAGAAATTAAGTTGAAAATATCTCATTTTCACTCTGCATTCTGTATTCCACATGCTTGCATTCTTATAGATGTTCTGTGGTGGAGAAGCAACTATGCATACATACACATCGAACAGCAACTTCCATCCCGACATTCGGGTGCATACGCATCCTATGTTTGCATATGTGCATATGTGAGTGCACATTTCTACATCAAGAAATAGACTGCATATTTACTTTCTAGAAATTATGAGCAACAAAGAGAAACTTTGTGAAAAGCAGTTTTGAAATCCTGTTGTGAAAATCAAATACCATGCATTCTCACTTACAAGTGGGAGTGAAACAACAGGTATGCATGGACATACAGAGGAGAATAGACCCTGGACTCCAAAAGGAAGAAGGGAGTGAGGGGAGAGAGGGTTGAAAAATTACCTATTGAGTTCATTGTTCACTATTCAGATGATGGGTATACTACACTAAAAGCGCAGACTTTACTGCTACCCAATATATCCATGAAACACAACTGCACTGATACTCCTAAATATGCAAAAAAGAAAAAGAAAAAAAGAAAAAAAGAAAAAAATGGAAATGCTGTTGTAAGACTTACAGGCTAGACAACAACAGCTTTGAACAATGAGAAGAGGAACTTAAATTTGAAGTATACTTGTTCCCAATGTAGCCTGCTTATAATTCCCTTAAAAATAATTTATAAATACAAGAATAAATGTCATATTTCAGAATTATCATGTGAGGACTTTAAAAATATTTTACAATAGTCATTTACTGACATCCTCAATTAATACATCCTGGTTACAACTACACATGTATACACATTGAAGAGCAACTTCCACTCCCATTTCCTTTATAATTTGAATTCCTTCCAATTAATTTTCAAATTTTTCCAAATGATGTACAATGTTCCCAATGTCTAAGTGTAGCGTGAGTGCATAAAAAATAGGAGCAGTGTATTTTTAAAGTAATTTTCTATAGCTTACAAAAAGCATTCAACTAATATTATAAATTGAATTCAACTGAGATATGTGGCACATTCTTAAATCAGATCCATTGGTAAAAACAATTGCAATCTATCGGTAATTTTAACATCTATGTTATTAATTAACTAAATATTTTGAGTTAATTAAGTAAAAGAAAGAGTAGATGACATAATTCTCTATTTTAATTTTTGTCATGATAGGCTACTATGGTCTGAGGTTTTAGAGCAGGCTAGAATTATATCAGATTAGACTCTATCTGGCTGAGTCTGGGCATCACGGCACTTATCCCACAGTCTTTGGCTCTCAATTCCTGGTGAAACTGCCAAGGGCTCATTTTACTTCCTTTACATTGGTTCTGAATCTCTACTTAATGGAAGACTAACCTGGAAGCTAGTCAAAATAAGGTTGAATTTATAGGTTTTCATATAGCTTGGACCCACCTGTTATTTCCACTGCTTTTAGAACCTCTTATTAACTAGTTAGCTGAATCTAAAAAGTGATTCTTAAATTCAACACTACATTGAAATAAACTTTTTGTTTTGGCCAACTTGTTATAGTTCACCTCCACCCGATCTTAATAATGACATTTACAGCTACTTGAGATTCTAGATCTGCAGAGATTCTCAACAATTGGAATATTTTATAATTGGAAAGTTTTTTAAATATTTTTATCTTTCTTTGAAATGTCAAGGATAGTAAACACAATTCTAACTAAAAGCTTTAGCTTTAAGAGAAAGCAAAGAACATTTAAGTGCACGTCAATTTTCAGTATGAGAGATAAAGGGAAATGATGTTTTAAGCAAAAAGTTACTTACTGCCTTCTAAAATCTTCGAATTTGAAATAAATGTGGTACTATGCTTTGTTGTAGAATTTTAAAAATATGTTAATTGAATTTAAACCATTGTGAAAGAGCTTATAAAATTCCCCAAATTCATGTATTCATCTAAATCTACTAAAATCTATTTGCTTCCCCCAAATTGAGCTAAGTGGAGTACTTCTTTTCAAAGTACTTTTTGGGTAACATGTATGGGTAGAGACCACAATGCTCCAGTCATCTCAGAATTGTAAAGGATTAAGCATCTTAATGGGTATAGGATTGTCAAATGAATCATTTTGTAAATGAGTCTTTCTAACTTGGTGTGTGTGTGTGTGTGTGTGTCTGGGTGTCTGTGTGTATGTGTGTACAGATGTCACAAGAACTTCCACTCTCTCCATTGTAAATGTGCTTATTTTTAAATGTCTAAATTATATCAAAATCACAAAAATACAAAGAGGCATGTTCCAGGGCACTATCTTTTGAGGGCATCAATTTCCAAGTCTCTTCCAGGGATTATGTGTCCTGTGTGGGCAAATGAGATAAGACATTCAGGATTCCGGTATGTACATAGTGGAGAATATCTGTAGGAATTTCTTCTCTATGATTAAGTGCTCTTCCTTGGGCTAGTTTCAGCTTCTGATAACTCTAGATTTGCCTTCTCTCCAGTTCGTCTCTTAAATTGCTGAAGAAATATATATTAAAATACACACACAAACACATAAAATATAAAGGTAGCAGTTTTTTTTTTCACACTTAATTCTTTCAACAGTCCTGTAAACTTCAAATGATTTTCCAATATAACAAATTAGAAAATGGAGAATCAGATAGTAAATGATGCCTGGATTGGTATTACAATCCACATCTCTGTGTCTCACTATAGATAGCTTCTCTTGTTTCCTTCCCAGGGAACTGGAAATTGTGGATCTTCATGAGTCTCACAAACATAAACATATCCTGACAGTCTTAAACTTGAAGATTAAAATGGTTAGATAAATTTTAGTTTGTTAGTTAGATGAGCATGCATAATATAAAGTACACAAGAAAGACAATTGTATTCCACTTCATCTCTCCGTTTTCCATTACAAATCATTGTAATAATGGAAAAGAAAATGGCACCAGACATGCTTTGTTATAAAAATACATCCTCCCCTTTTTGAAATAAGTATATATTCAGAAATACATCTGTCAGTATAGTGTCTGGAACAAAAAGGAAACACAATAAAATCTATAATGATACATGAATAGAATAATTGATAGATTGAATAATCTAGTAGTATAGGGCTTGATGTATTTCTCAATCAAAAGATATATACTTGATATAAATATTTAGATTGCATCATATTGAAATGAGTTAACTGTCATTTTAACCTAAGAGACCTGAGCTCTGAATGGAAGATTTCTTTCTTTCAAGGCTCCTGAAACTGAGATTTTGAAGTTACAATGAAAATATAGCCCAACCCCAATATCTCCAAACAAATAATGGGCAAAATCACATATAATTTTATAGTGTAAGATTAACACCTTGCAATGTACATGACAAATCAGTAGACTGTAAGGTTTGCTCAGTACAGTTTAAAGAAATGTATTATGAAAGATTTACTCAATAAAAGCAAGCATTATATAAAACCAACTCACTATATGTTGAGGTCAGTAGAACTTCACTACAAGTAAGGCTCACTAACATGCTATTCCAATACTGCCTTATCTCAAATTATTAATATTTACCTCTAATATAGGACTACCAGAAAATGAAATTTTATCACAGTAGTGCTTTGAAGTGTTTTCACTTTGGTATCTTGAGAAAATGAACTCCACCTAGCTGTGCACATGGAGTGCCTCTCTACAAAAGTATTTTTATGCATGTATGGAGTATGAAAGAAATCGGTGATAGAGTAAACTAGATGGGGATTCTGATAGCCAAGAGAAAACCTTGACTTTTAATTTTAATGAATAAAAATCTAAAATGACAATCATTAGCAAATCTCAAGGCCAATTTCTATCAAATAAGAAATTGAAGCAAATAAATGAAAAAAACAAAAAACAAAAAACAAAGAATACCAGCTATAAAACATGTCATTTAGCCAATGAAAACATGGCATTGTTTGAGTCTAGAGGTGAAACAACCTATTACAAATTCTATCTTTATTTTTATTTTGAGAAATTGATTTCTGGCATTCTGATTTAATACACACAGAAGACACTTAAACTTCTAATCATTGTAGTACATTTTTTCACTCTTCTTTTCTCAGTAATTTTATCTTGTCTTCTACTAGTCCCTCCTGTGATAACTTTGTGCAGAAAGTGATCACTTTAAAAATGTTATTTAGTGTATTATTTTATATATATTAAATATCTCTTGGCCATTTATATATTATTTGAAATTAATGGATTATCGAAATTCATTAACTATCAAGAGAAGAATAAAAGGAAATTGAATAGCAAGATAAAATGACTGTTAATTACACTCCTGTAAAGTCACTTAAGAAGTGAAATGTTTATCTTGTAGCAAGTTTTCTGACATTACTCTGGGAGAAACAGAGAAATAAGTTAGGGAATATCACATTCAATGCAATACTTAGCTCATTGTTTTTGTTTAGTAAAAAGTAGATGATAATGACCGATGAAGAAAACGTTTTTCACATATCAATGTAATCTATTCCATGATGTAAAATGCTGTCTATTATAGTGTTTTGTTGCTTTAAAAAATACCCTATAATACAGGGAAATATATACAGGAGTAGAAAATGATCAGTCCAAACAATTTATTCTGCAATTATTACTTGACTATTGACTGTTATTTAGAATAGAATATAAAAGCCCAAAGGCAAGGAATATTGTTTTATTTAAGTTGACCAAAGTTTTAATTATCAAATAAGCATCAGAAAATAAACATGTAACTAGAGAAGACCTTGTAAATACAGAAACCCATGTGGTCCAGTCTCAAGAGTTCTGTCATAGGAGAGGAAGCAGGTCAGCAACAAAAGCAGTTGAAGTATAACTCAAATTCTTCACTTGCATTTTTCAGATATAAAAATTCAACATACCACATCATATTCTCCAAATTTTCTTTTTTACTTATTTATGTATTTACTTATTTAAATTCACAAATAATAATTGTATATATTTATGGTGTACAACATGATGTTTTGATATACGTATACATTGTGGAATGGCTAAGTCAAGCTAGTTAACATATTTGTTACTTCACATCCTATTTTCTTTATTATCAAATTCCTTTTCACTCTCCACAACCCCCAATAGTACTCCCAAACCTCCTCTCTCATCTGTCTCTTGTTTAGCTTCCTAGTCTCTGTCCCCATACACCCTCTGCTTCATTTTTTTTATACGTGAAAACTTACCCTCTGTGTAAATCAACTTAGCCTCTCTCTCAGCCACGGAAAATACTTTTACTTTGGGGGTTAGGAGGAGGAAAATGGAGCAGGCATAGGGATGAAGGAAGCCTGTAAACACTCACATGTGAACACATTTTGATTCATCATAGGGAAATGTTTTATTATAAAATATAAATCTAGAATAATCTGCAATGCCTTAATGTAAGTTCAGCAACATCTGTTCCTGACAGAGGCAGCCATATAAATGTGCATTCATAGAAGAAGTAATGTTTCAACAGTTCATCATATTTTTGGTATTTCTCAACTGAGAAAGGACCTAAGTCTCAGGTGAAGGTAGACTACTGACTACAATTTCTAAAGTGGGAAGAGGTAATCTCTTATTTTTTACATTATAGGAGCATCTCAGAAATTTGTCTTCTATATTTGTGTTAAACAGTACCATTTTTAAAGGATAGACTGACTAATTTAACAAAAGTTATGTTAATTATTCTTTGACGATAGAGAGAGAGCTATGGGATCCACAGATTAATGAAGATTTAAGAGACAAATTAACCAGGACTCTACTTTCAAATGGTATGTCTAACCGGAAACCTAAGACTCATTTCTATCTCTAACCTTTCTAAAGACTTGTGAAATTGATTCTTGTGTATTAACTTAGTAGCTTGAACTAGTTTTCTTAACTGAGAAAGGAGCTAAGTCTCGGGTATAGTATAGCATATACATATATATACTACATTTACTATATTTATAAAATGTATACTATATTTACTACACCCTAAACTATATAATAGAAGGATACTATATTTACTGTATAAAAGGACATAAATATAGTATATAACATAGTATCCCTTTTTTAACATCTTTTGAGAAGGCAAGTGGTAAACTTTTTAGATAATTTAAACTTGCTCCAATAAGTGACAAAAATAAAATTAAAAATAGTAAAATTGTTGGAGACAATACAGTAAAATGGAAAGAGTGTCATATGTGGTTTATGAAGACATGTCCTCAAGTTCTGACCCTGTCACCTACTCCTTGTGGCCTTTGGTAAGTGCTATGGTCTGAATGTTTGGGTCCCTTTAAAATTCCTATGTTGAAATCCCAACCCCACAAGGTGATGGTATTAGGAGGTGGGGCCTTTGGAAGGTGATTAGATCATGTGGGCAGAGCCCTCATAAATGGGATTAGTATCTTTATATAAAAGACCCGAGAGAGCTCATTTGCACCTTTGACCACGTGAGGACACAGGAAGCAGTTAGTACCTCTGAGCCAAAAAGCAGGCCTTAGCATATATTGAATCTGCCTCAATCTTGGACTTACCAGCCTCCAGAACTGTGAGAAATAAATTTCTGCTGTTTATAAGTTACCCAGTTAATAGTATTTTGTTATAACAGCCTGGATGGACTAAGACAATAGTACACTTCACCTTCTGTGAAATTAAGTTTCTTTATCTGAAAAAATGGAGGATGAACCAGAAATCTGAGGGTCTTTTTCATCATTAAGGTCTACCAAATAATATTTCTTTAACATTTCCCTGCATTCTTAAATAGATTAAATTGAACATAATTTAATCTTTTGTAGGTAGCTGGAGATCATCAATAGAAAAATTAATTCTGTGCTATAGTAAGAGGCTATTGAGTTTGTAAAATCGTTTGTTTCCAAAGCAAAATGGCCCCAGACTGCTACATTGCTGCATGTTTGTTTGGTTTTGTGTAAGAGTGTGTGTGTCTGTGCGTACACACTTGAACCTTTTAAAAATATATTTTCAGCTATTGTTTATTGATGTCATCACTGTCTGTTTATAACTTGCTGCCATTTTTTTTTTTTTTTTTTGAGATGGAGTTTTGTTCTTGTTGCCCAGGCTGGAGTGCAAAGGCGCGATCCCAGATCACCGTAACCTCTGCCTCCCAGGTTCAAGCGATTCTCCTGCCTCAGCCTCTAATTTTTAATATACTTTTGAGGGATAAATATATTCTTCTATCAAGTAGGTTGAAATTGCCTCAAATGGCAGCAACAAAAATATTTGGCTTGTTGAAGTCATCAAAGTTTGACTGATGAATAAGTGAAATATTTCTACACTAGTCAATGGAGAATCAAAATAAATCTCTTGTGCTGTAATTGTTAATACATTTTCTTCTGCTCTATCCTCTAAGGAGATGGAGGACAGCTGTTACTGGCTCCTTAGAGAACCTTCTTTTCCCCCAGTCTAAGAAATCTCAAACCTTTACTCATGTGACTCATTTTTCATATGATTAAACTTTTTCATTATAATTCTGCAAATCCCTTTCTATTCTTTTACATGTTTATTGAGCTGTCTGGTTTCAAAACCAAAATTGTAGTCTAATAATAAAAGACATTTCTATTAACATTTCTGTTATTATTTCTTAAAATGATGTTAACAGTTTTGATATTTAACAGTTTGTGGTTAAACTGAAATAAGAGAGTTTGAACATTTAACTAAAGGTCACTAAAGTAGTGATAAGGAAACTATATTCTTTGTATTAGAATTGGGTTATTAAAGAATATATATTTATGTATATCTACAGTACACACACACACACACACACACACACACACCCCTACAACTGAAATGGTAAACTTGGTTGGTTTGGGATACCAGAAGAATTCCTATGAATTACCTATGAGGCTTGATATTAGTAGTGTAAATACTTGCTGAGAAATAAAACTTATGAGTGAAACTGTTTTCTGAAATAAAACCATAATTTTAAAACAAAAAGGCTCTCCCTCTTCCTCTTTCTTTTCGTCCACTGCACCATCTTTAGAGGTCCCCTTACCTTGCAGATGTCTGTAAGGTATAATGCACAAGTGACTGTTCGTTCTCTAAAAGACTGGCACTGCCAGGCAACACTTTGGGTAATAATTATGCCTGTGTTTGAAATAGGTGCTTTAAAATAACACAGTTGAATCAACCTGTAAAATTTAATCCACTCCACTCACACTTATTAAAAGATAATTTGGATGTCACGTCACTTGTTTTATGCACATGGATGAAATCATAGCACCATGCTCTTCCCTTTTTGACCAGCATGATTTCCAGATATTCTCCCCTACTGCAGGTTCTACTCTGAAACCTCAAGGCAGTCTCATAGAGCAACCTTCCATACAGTGAATTTAAACTTTAGGTTCCAAAATCATAATTGGCTCCACAACTCTTTCCTAGTTATTTTCACATAGTTTGGGGGAATATTTTGCTTTCCTTTCTATTCCCTACTCAGAAAGTTAATACTGTGATAAATGTGCCAGAAATAGTGCCTAAGAATGCAAGAAGTGACCACACATCATTTAGAAAATCTGTATAAATTTTAGAAGCTAATATTTAGGCCCAGAAAAAAATCTAACCTTTATAAAAGTCACTGAACTAAGGTTGGGCATGGTGGCGCATGCCTGTAATCCCAGTGCTTTGGGAGGCCAAGGCAGGAGGATTGCTTGAGGTTAGGTGTTTGAGACCAAGCTAGGTAACATAGTGAAACCCCCACCTCTACCAAAACAAAAGAAAAACATTAGCTGGGTGTGGTGGCACGCACCTGTAGTCTCATCTACTTGGGAGGCTGGGGCAGGAGCATTGCGTGAGCCTGGGAGTAAATTTAAAGTCACAGAACTGAAACAAATCAAAATAATATGTTAGATATATATTATTTTCATGTAAATGTTATTTGGGATAAAATCTGTTTTTGAGAGCCAAGGAACTTACCTAGTAAGGATGAAAAATTGTTCAAAATAATATGAAGGTGATGGTACATGAATAGCATCATGTTGCATGAGGATACATTTCCAGTAGTTTATTTGGGTTGTTAAGATAAATTATTACAGGTGGGACAAATGAAAGAATTCTACTTAAACATCCTGCTCAATAGGTAATGCAACATAATTTGATATATACCTATTATATTTTCCATGTATCTTCTTTAAAATTGTGTGTGTGTGTGTGTGTGTCTGTGTGTATGTGGAAATGGTAGCAGTTGTAGCAAAAGCAAAATATTTGAGTTGTTCCCTCCAAAGCGGGAAAATTGATTTACACAATTGTTTGCTATTAAGACTCAAATAAGTCTAGCATAGGTTTTCTCCTATGTTTGCCGGTTTTTGACAGCTGCCAGTTAACAGATGTGATCACTTTATCTAAGCATCGCTGGTCTAGTATCTTCAGAAAATCTTGTGTGAAAGCTGCAGCTTCACTGTCCCAAGTCAATTCCTGCATTCTTAAACTTGCAGCATATTCAGTTGTGGGCACTGAGGCAGCCAGTGGGAGGGTATTGATTGGAGTATAATGTCATGTGTAGCAGGAGAGAAAGATGAAAAGTGTTTTCTGCTTAATGGGTTGGTATTAAGTAGGTGGGAATGGCTTCTAATTAGCCAACAATTGCTGTGTTTCCCAGTTTCCCTCCTTCCCCTCCTCCTGTCGGTCACCAGCTGCCAATCTGCCCCCAATTTTTTTTTCATTTGGAGTTCATTGCTCACTGCAGTGAAAGCCTTTGTTTAAGAAAGAGGGCTCCCAGGGTCTCAGCTGCCTGGGTACAGCATGCTGCCTACGATGAGTAGCAACTGTCAGTTTATTTTATCTCAACCTTTTCATCATGCTGCTGAAACTGATCGACTGAAACCACCTGAGAGACCTGAGGATTCAGTACCTACAAGTCATTAGCTAGGACTGCACAGCCTTTCACCACATAGCAAGTCAACTGAACACTTCCTGGAATGCAGTCCACTTTAACCCCATGCTTTCCCATGGACACATAAGAATTCTGTCCCTTTTTTGTTTTTGAAGCTGAATTGATGAGAGATGATTTCTTTGACATACAGTCATATGTCAGAATATTTTGCTTTGGCTAAGGGATGGGGAGAATGCCCCTGTGGCAGGCTTTGCTATAGGGGTATCACTAATGTGGGGCACATTATTCCATCCATAGTAAAAGTGAAGCTGACATTGGAAAACATTTTACAAAATGACTTTATGACATCAGGTCTTAAGCCCCATTTTTCACATACATCAAATGTGCCAGATTGGATCCTGATCTTACATGTGTGTGATTCATAATATAGCTACTGTCTAGGGTTTCCTGTGTTTCATTTTAAAACTAAGTAAAGAAAAACTTCCCATACCCTTTAATAATAGTTTGAAAATGCTTTTTAGACAGACCATTTAACCTGTAGTATCTAGAATGCATCTAAATAGAATGACATGCTGAGAAAATTCCACCTATGCCACAGTGGAGCATAATATTTAGTGAAAATCAATGACATACAAAGGTTTGGAAAAATGATGCTGTCATATACCACTGAGAATCGTAAAGTTGTGAATATGTGGCATTTAGTCACATTTCAACCATCGAAGGTAGGTTTCTTAGGGAAGTAAAACTTCAGAAACTTTTGGAAGGGGAAAGGAAAGGAAAGCAGAGAAAAGTAGATTATTTTGGATAAATTTTGTGATATTTTGATAAATTATGTGAAGTGACAAGTATTGATACAGAGTTGGGATTAGAGAGGAAAAGAGTTCAAGGAACTTTTGAACTGATTTTTAAATAGATATCTAAAGGAGGTGATGGGGATAGATGCACTGAATAAAAGCACTGATTTGAAGTGCTTTCCATATTCCATCTGTGAATTTATAATAATGTTCTGCAGTACTATTACTGCTAAGAAATGTTATCCTTTAAAAATACACTTTGTTGAGGTATGATTGACATGTAATGAGTCATACATATTTAATGTATACAACTGGATGAGTTTAGGGATAAGGAAATGTTATCTTAAGACTCACTAACTGGGTTTACATATATTAGTGAACTATCACGTATTCATGAAGAAAAGCTAACCTTGCATTATCACCTTAAAATACTGAAAAATTCAAGAAATTTAAGAACAGCTCCTGCATGTAAGAATCTCCTGGTGAGCTTGTTAAAAGCAGATTCTTAAGCCCCTTCATTAGAGATTCTGATTCAATAATTCCAAGATAGGACCCCAGAAAGATACATTTTTAACAACTCAACACCACCTACCCCTCATAATTTTGATGCAAGTGGTCCTTGAGTTGCACCTTGAGAAACTGCCTAAGGCTTATTATGAAGTTTAATTTGCCACAGGGCATCTTAAAATATTTGTTCATATTAGAAATGCAACAGAATATCTTGTCACCACTGAACATTTTTAACTTCAATGTCATTTTTTTCTCTTAAAAATCTTCTACTTAAAATTTCTTTGGAATCATTAAAATAGGAAATAGACTAGGCTAGACTACAACAGAAAAATATCAGAGTACTTCACACGTATTAAGTACTGTTTTGTCAAACTGTTTATTCAATTACGTATTCCATGTCACAAGGTAAAATATATTTTTTACTCTAGATTTTTTTTTTTTTTTTTTTTTTTTGAGACGGAGTCTCGCTCTGTCGCCCAGGCTGGAGTGCAGTGGCGCGATCTCAGCTCACTGCAAGCTCCGCCTCCCGGGTTTACGCCATTCTCCTGCCTCAGCCTCCCGAGTAGCTGGGACTACAGGTGCCCGCCACCTCGCCCGGCTAGTTTTTTGTATTTTTTAGTAGAGACGGGGTTTCACCGTGTTAGCCAGGATGGTCTCGATCTTCTGACCTCGTGATCCGCCCATCTCGGCCTCCCAAAGTGCTGGGATTACAGGCTTGAGCCACTGCACCCAGCCTACTCTAGATTTTAATTTAAAACAAAGCCCCCTGCTTTACAAGCTGTTCTTCACATAGCAGCCAAGGTGATCTTTTTGGAAAGTTAGAGTTCTCTTCTCAGATCTCAGTGATAACTCAGCAACAACTGGACTAAAATCTAAAGTAATCACCATGGCTTACAAGGCCTAAATTAACTGGCTGCCCTCAAACTTCAATTCTTACTTCTCTCCGCCTCACCCAATTCGTTCCAGCCATATTGGTCTCTATCCAGGTAAAACAAGCCTTGCTTTATCTGGATATCTTCTCCCCACCCTCCTACATATACATGATTCCTCATTTCAATTAGGCTTCTCTTCAAACTCCTTAAAACCTTCTATTTAAAACAGCCCTCACCAAACCCAATCACTTTCTATTCTCATACCTGCTTTATTATTTTTTTTTCGTAGCACTTACCACTATTTCTAGAGATTGTCCACCAGCATCTAAATCTCCATTCCTATGCTTAATTTCCTACTTTATAAATGTAGGTAGAAAATCAAGACTTGTTCTCACTGTAGGTGTTGAAAAGCCAGATACTCACCTCCAGCTTCAGGAAGTGTGTATATTTCCGGACCATGTGGGTCATGTGTACTGTGCACACTAAACTTTGCATCAGAAGTTGCGGAGTTGCTAAGCAAGACTGTGCAGAATCCCACTCAGCAAGGAATGGCACCAGGCAGGGTTCTGTATTGTAAAGCTTCCTTAATAGTTCTCATGACAAGAAATTCACCCACCAACATGTATGTACTGGTAAACAAATTTTCTGAACATTTTTTTGTTGTTACGTAGCTTTAGTATATGCAAACCTGAAAAATTGGCAGCCCATAGTTTTATTCCTAAAACAGGGCAGCTACTTCTTTTGTATCCCTGTTATCAAGTTCGTATAAATATTTATGTGGCCCAAAGTCCATGTAAGTATGGTGATGACTATCATAAGTAGAGTAGTTGAATTATATTCTCAATTGAGTGAAGAATTCTCAATTTGTGAATATACATTGTTCCATTTATAAGTATTTTAAATTTCCTTTAATTTTGCTACAAACATGCACTGTTTCATTGTGCTTTTCTTTATTGCACTTCGCAGATGTTGCATTTTTTACACATTGAAGGTATATGGCAACCTTGCTTTGAGCAAGTCTTCAGTACAATTTTTCCAATAGCATGTACTCACTTAGTTCCTCTGTGTCACATTTTGGTAATTCAGTATTTCAAACTTGTTATTATTATTTCTGTCATGGTGACCTGTGATGAGTGATCTTTGATGTTACTATTGTAATTGTTTTGGGATGCCATGTATTGCACCCATATAAGACAGTGAATTTAACTGATAAATGTTGTGTGTGTTCTGACTGCTTCACTGACCAGCCATTCCCCTGTCTCTCCCTCTCCTTGGGCCTCCCTATTCCCTGAGACACAACACCATTGAAAAAGGGCCAACTAATAACCCTACACTGGCCTCTAAGTGTTCACGTGAAAGGAAACATTGCATATCTATCACTTTAAATCAAAAGGTAGAAATGATTACTATGCTTAGTGAGGAAGGCATGTTGAAAGCTGAGATAGGCCAAACGCTTGACCTCTTGTGCCAAACAGTTAGCTAAGTGGTGAATACAAGAGAAAAGAAAGTTCTTGAAAGAAATTAAAAGTGCTACCCCAGTGAACACATGAAAAGAAAGCAAAATAGCTGTATTGCTGATATGGAGAAACTTTTAGTGGTGTGGATAAAATATTACATGAGCCACAACATTCTCTTAAGCTAAAACCAGTATCCAGAGCAAGCTCCAAACTCTCTTCAATTCTATGAAGGCTGAGTGGTAAGGAATCTTCAGAATAAAAGTTTGAAACAGGCGGAGATTGGTTTATGAGGTGTAAGAAAAGAAGTCTCCATAACATAAAAGTGCAAGGCGAAACAACAAATGCTAATGGAGAAGCTGCAGCAAGTTATCCAGAAGATCTAGCTAAGATAATTAATGAAGGTGGCTACACTAAACAACATTTTTTCAATGTAGATGAAACAGCATTTCATTGGAAGAAGATGCTATCTAGAGCTTTTGTAGCTAGAGAGGAGAAGTCAATCCCTTTTAGTAGCCACTGCAGCTGGTGACTTTGATGTTGAAGCTCATGCTCATTTACCATTCCAAAAATCAGGGTCCTTAAGAATTATGCTAAATCTACCACACTGGTGCTCTATAGATGCAACAACAAAGACTGGATAACATCAAGTCTATTGTAGCATGCTTTACTTAATATGTTAAGCCCACCATTGAGACCTACTGCTTAGAAAAAAGATTCTTCTCAAAGTATTACGGCTCATTGATAATGCATCTAGTCACCCAAGATTGCTCTGATAGAAATGTATAAAGAGATTAATGTTGTTTTCACGCCTGCTAATACAATATCCATCTGTAACCCATGGATCAATAGGAAGTTTTGATTTTGAAGTCTTATTATTTAAGAAATACTTTGTACAGCTTTAATATTATTTAATATTTAATAAATATCTTGTAAGCTTAGCTTCCGTAGGTAGTTGATTCTTCTGATGAATCTGGTAAAAGTAAATGGAAAATCTTCTATAAAGGATTCATCATTCTAGATGCCATTAAGAACATTTATGATCTATGGGAGGTGGTCAAAACATACCAATAGTTACGGGAATTTGGAAGAAGTTGATTGCAACTCTCATGGATAACTTTGAGAGGTTTGAGATATCAGTGGAGAAAGTCACTGCAGTTGTGGTAGAAATAGCAAGATAACTAGAATTAGAAGTGGAGCCGGAATATCTGAGTGAATTGATGCAATCTCATAATCAAACTTGAATAAATGAGGAGCTGCCTCTTATGGATGAGCAAAGAAAGTGGTTTATTGAGATGGAATCTACTACTGGTGAAGATACTGTGAACATTGCTGAAACAATCACAAAGAATATTACATAAATTTAATTGATAAAACAGTGGTAGAGTTTGAGAGGTTTGACTCCAATTTTAAGAGAAGCTCTACATTGGGTAAAATGCTATCAAACAGCGTTGAGTGCTACAGAGAAATCTTTTGTGAAAGGAAGAGTCAATCAATGTGACAAATTGCATTATTGTCTTATTTTAAGACATTACCAGAGCCACCCAACTCTTCAGCAACCACCACCCTGATCAATCAACAGCCATTAACATCAAGGGAAGACTCTCCACCAGCAAAATGATTATGACTTGCCATAGGCTCAGATGATAATTAGCATTTTGTTTTTAGTAATAAAGTATTCTTAATAAAGTTATATACATTGTCTTCTTAGACACATGCTATTGCACACCTAATAGAATAAGTGCAGTGTCAGCATAACTTTTATATGTACTGGGAAACCAAAGAATTTGTGTGACTCACTTTATTGCAATGATCTGGAACTGAACCCACAATATCTCCAAGGTATTCCTGTATTTGGCTTGATATTTTTCTGTTTTCCTTCAAACTGATGTGCAAAAGGGAGTCTAGAAGAGACCCTGAATAAAAGCAATAGGTTGGTTTTCTTCTACTTTTATAAATCATATTTGTACTGAGAACTCTATCCAGTAGAAAGCTGAAGTTTTTTAAAAAAGAAAAATTCCTATGTTAGATATAGTAAGTGGCAGCATTATGCATAATTACCTATGCAATTACACTTGCACATGCTTGAAAATTTTTAGCCAGGAATGCTTAATAACATTTGCATGGTTAAATGAGACAGCAGAAACAACTGGAAGGGCCTCAGGGCATGGTCATCTATTTAAGCATCCACTTGGATTTTCAACATAATTAGTCATATAATTGTGTGCCCAAACTTAGTAGATTCATGTAAGTAATGATAAATTATTAAAAAGCGGTGCTTGTAATGTTTTGCTTCTTATTTCCTGCCAATCAAATTACTAAAAAAAAATACTATATTCACATTTCATCATACAAATCTTCAAAAGTGATTACAATTTAAAGCCTTGGATAAAGGTGAGTGGAAGAGTGAAGTCATTCACATAAGATGTAGTTAATGTAGCTATGTGGACATCTATATTTTTAGGGAATATTCCTGTGAGCAAATTATAATATCAGCCTGCTCATCCATGCCTACTAGGATTTTAATGAAAAAATATTGTTTCTTTTGCTCACATTCTATTCAACACAATTAGTTTTTTCATATTATGATAGAAGGAAATTAATAGCTAAAGGATGAATGTGATAGCTTCCTCTTGCATAGTTTATTTCCCCTTTTCCATAATCCTGTTAGCTGGTGGTGGTAAAAACTTGGGCCAAATAAATCTGTACAGTACAGTATAAATATTAACCTCAAAGTTTTAAGATGGTTATTTTGACCCAGTTTTCCCGAGCTTTCTCACCATTTCTTTTCCTATTGATCTTGGAAAAGCTCCATTTCATTTCATTCTTCCCCACTGATACTTTAGTATTAGTATTAAAAATATGTGGAAACTGGAAAACTCCTTCCCTCCTTAGGAGCTTACTATCTCATAAGCAAGGCTAGAAGTCCTTTGATGGGTTACACTAAACTTCTTTTGATAATAATGCAAAATGTACTGGATTAGCTGCTGATATCATGAAATGCACAGAATTTTTTTTTTTAAATTAATTTTAAGTTCCAGGGTACCTGTGCAGGACGTGCAGTTTTGTTACATAGGTAAATGGAAATGCACAGTCTTAATTCAGAGAAATTAGACTTATCTCACTAAAGTTTGAAATTAACTAGGTTTTTTTCTCCTTTTAGGTATCTGATTTCATATTAGAGGTTAATAAATGCAATCCCTCAAAGGAATAGCACTTAAGTGAACTAACTTTAGTTTTTCCTATTGGTTTGACAAAGTCCAACTTTGTTTACCTTAAGAGCATGGAAAAAGAATGCCTATTTGCTCAGGCTTTTTGACTAAAGTTCAGAATGAAATGAAAGGAAGAGAAAACCTGAGTGTAATTTAGTGTGAAAATATTTGGGGATGGTGAATATTGGTTAGTCCTTTTAATATTTATTTCATTGCTATAACAGTTCAGAGGACTAAGAAAGTAAATATGTGCAGGTACATTCATAGCAATTCAAAAATTCATTCCAGGAAGGTGCAAACACTGGTCAGGATGGACTGGCATTAAAATGAAAACACATGCTACTACTTATTGTCATTAGAGCCTTGCCCAATTTTTCCCATACTGGGCCCACTGACCCATCCCCAGGAGGCAAACATCATCCACAAGAAGTGAAATATGTATCCGGGGATAAGGCATTGGAAATAATTTCTAAAAGGATATTTGTCATGAAAAGCATTTATTTTTGTATTAATTATGCCAAATAATCTAGATCATAGAATAGTTATCCTTATCTGGGAGTTAAAAAGGCAAGGAAGACAGAGTAAAAAAACATGAAGAAAAGTAAATTATGGGACCATGAATATATTTTTTTCTAAAAAACCCTGAATCAGAAAAAGTTTAGAAAGAATTAGAAGCCAACAAAACATGTGCCTTCAATGTGTTCATGTTTTAAATACAGTCATATTGCTTCCTTTTTCGGAAGAAATCTTATGGACCAAGAACCACTAAAATTGTCCTAAGAAAGCCTTACCAAAAAAGGATTAAATACACATAGGGGAGGCTCATTTTGCTTCCAAATTCTAGCAATGGTAGAAAGAATCTAACTAAACTGGTATAACATTTGGATCTGTGGCCCCAGGCCAAAGGACATAGCTAGAGGCGGAGGTAAGACTCCTGCTGAGAATGAGACAAATATTAATGGGGTGACAGCTGAGTTCTCAAACTCTTCCCTTCTACTGATTCACTCTCGTTTTGCTATGGTTTAACCAACCAACAAACTTTCCATAAGCTCCTCAAACTAGCAATTAAAGACAAAGTTGAAATAAAGCAGATTAGAGAAACCCAGCTACATTTTTTCTTACAAGGGATGAGTTCAGTGTATATTGGAAAGTTAAAACTGGTAACACCACCAGCTACCAAGAACTGTGAGCAGAATCTAAAAGAAGTGTAGTTTTTGTTTGAGCAATCAAGAATTCTCTTTTATTGAACCAAAGCAGCAGATAGAGAAGGAGACTCTCAGAGGGGGAAAAAAAGAAAAAGAAAAAGAAAAAAAGATCTTTCAACCCGAGGGATCTAGAGCTACATTATTATTTCCCAATGAGGTGAGCAACAGTTTCTGAAGAAATACTTTATTCTTAAGGAAGCAACTTGTCACTTGTAGAAAATAAAGGAAGATAGGTGAATTGTATTTGAATGAGGACGTTTGTAATTCAAACTCAAATTTTTCTGTCTTCTTTATTAAAATTTGGTTACAATTAAGTATTGACTTACATTTTTCAGCATGTTTCACCTTTGGAATTATTTCATTTTCTTATTAGTTGCAGAAGTCACTGAATTATCTTAAGCCCCTTCTTGATATTTATTAGAAATATACTTATATAATCTATTATAATTTAAATAAGATTAGCAGAAAAGATGCATATCCTTCTTTACTTTTTTGACACTTGCATGTAGTACATACATATAGAAAACATATTTTAATGTTTTATCTCTATTTGTCTTATCAAACTTGTTTTCTGTGACTAGAAATGAAGGATTTTAAGGACCTCTCCCTCAAAAAGAATCACGCGCAGACCAACAACTTAAAAACATGCAATTTGTAAATCATCATACAATTCACGGCTGTCCCAGTTCTCCCACTGGAGTTCTCACTGCTGACGACTTGGGAGCCATGATGAAGAATCCTGAAGTTTTTGGAGTTAGGGCAGGCTAAATTAGGCTGTGGTAACAAAATCTGAAGATGTCAATGGTTTGTCACCAAAAAAAGGATTATTCTGTGTTCACACAAAATCTGTTGCTGATATGAGTGACTTTCTGGGTAAATGTTCTCCACCTGGAGATTTAGTTATCCAGGCTGCTTCGATCTGGTGGTTCTATTATTTTAAATAAGGCTTTCACCATGATCGCTGTAGCAGGAAAAGAATCCGTTGCAGTCTCAGTTGGGCTCTCCTATGCTTAAGCCAGAAGTGACTTTTGACTACAGTCCATTGGCCAGTACTAGTCAGTCCCAGAGCCCTGTCCAGTTGTAAGGGACTGGGAAGTGCAATCTTCCATGTGAGAGAAAAGAATCAGATACTTGTAAGCACTTGTCATTTCTACCTCTTTGAGCAATGGTTACTGAACTCTCTGAAATTACAGTTGACCCTTGAACCATGAAGGGGCTAGGGGTGCTGACCCCGCTGCAGTGGAAAATCTGCATATAATTTTGACTCCCCCAAAATGTAACTGCTAATAGCCTACTGTTAACCGGAAGCCTTACCAATAACATGAACAGTGTATTAACATAAAATTTATATGTTGTATGTATTATACATTGTATTCTTACAATAAAGAAAGCTAGAGAAAAGAAAATATCATTAAGAAAATTGTGAGGAGGATGAAGAGAAAGGATTGGTCTTGCTATCTCAGGGATGGCAGAGGTGGAAGAAAATCTGCACCTGAATGGATCTACGTAGCTCAAACCTGTGCCATTCAAGTCAGTTATATATGCCATAGTCGTGTGTTTTCTGGAGAGAGACCCCTTAGCTTTCATCAGATTCATCAGACAGTGATCTGTCATTTAAAAGTTCCTTTGTTAAAATATAGCATATACATTTTTCTTAATACAAATTCTAATGATCTCTCTTTTTTCCCCCCAAAAAGGGGATGTAGATTCATGTTAAATAAAGGAAAGCTTTGAATTTCAGGATAGCTTACAGAAGTTGAATTTAAAGGCAGATTCCCAACTTTTACAAGACGGATCCATGTATTGGCCTCATTATCCATAATTATCTTGCCCCACACTGCCTGAATGATTTCAATTACATACTATATTACAACTGTCCTAAGTTCTGGCCATAGGTAATCTTCCAACATTTAAAAACACCCTAATTGCTCTGAATAGGTTAAAGCACCTTCAGGCATAATTTGGTGAGGAATCAGTTCAATTTGATTTCTTCCTAACTACATTCATAACTTTGATACTCTGAAGGAATGGGTGTTCTCATTAGAGAAGGAGTTAAGTTGGGAGGAGGGATAAGTACATTTAGAACATGAGGTGTTTTTAAAATTCAGAGAGCATATCAGATTTTGAGATCTTGCCTAATGCTTAAAAAAACCCATATTTACTAAAATTCTGTTGTAAACAACTATTGTTCAACAAACAGTTGCACAGTTTTGGTTTTCCTTGAGCACTATTACATGCCAGGCATGGTGCCAGCAGCTGGGACCACAGTAGTGACCACAGTTGTTTCTCCGTGATAGATAATGCAGTGGCACTACTTGACATTTCGTTCTTGCAGTATTGTTAGACACAAGTTTTTTTTTTTTTTTTTTTTTTAAACAGTTAGGGGCGGAGCAAGATGGCCAAATAGGAACAGCTCCAGTATCCATCTCCCAGCGCGAGCGACACAGAAGACTGGTGATTTCTGCATTTTCAACTGAGGTACTGGGGTCATCTCACTCGGGAGTGCCGGACAATCTGTGCGGGTCAGCTGCTGCAGCCCGACCAGCGAGAGCTGAAGCAGGGCGAGGCATCGCCTCACCTGGGAAGTGCGAGGGGGAAGGGAGTCCCTTTTCCTAGCCAGGGGAACTGAGACACACAACACCTGGAAAATCGGGTAACTCCCACCCCAATACTGCGCTATAACACCTGCACACCGGAGAATATGTCCCACACCTGGCCAGGAGGGTCCCACACCCATGGAGCCTCCCTCCTTGCTAACACAGCAGTCTGCGGCAATCTAACCGCAAGGCAGCAGCCAGGCTGGGGGAGGGGCGCCCGCCATCGCTGAGGCTTAAGTAGGTAAATAAAGCCGCTGGGAAGTTCGAACTGGGTGGAGCTCACAGCAGTTCAAGGAAACCTGCCTGTCTCTGTAGACTGTGCCTCTGGGGACAGGCCTCAGCTAAAGGAGGAGAAGCCTGTGCAAACGCGAACGACTCTGTCTGACAGCTTTGAAGAGAGCAGTGGATCTCCCAACACAGAGGTTGAGATCTGAGAAGGGGCAGTCTGCCTGCTCAAGTGGGTCCCTGACCCCTGAGTAGCCTAACTGGGAGACATCCCCCACTAGGGGCAGTCTGACACCCCACACCTCACAGGGTGGAGTACACCCCTGAGAGGAAGCTTCCAAAGCAAGAATCAGACAGGTGCACTCGCTGTTCAGCAATATTCTGTCTTCTGCAACCTCTGCTGCTGATACCCAGGCAAACAGGGTCTGGAGTGGACCTCAAGCAATCTCCAACAGACCTATAGCTGAGGGTCCCGACTGTCAGAAGGAAAACTATCAAACAGGAAGGTCACCTATACCAAAACCCCATCAGTACATCACCATCATCAAAGACCAGAGACAGATAAAACCACAAAGATGGGGAAAAAGCAGGGCAGAAAACCTGGAAATTCAAAAAATAAGAGCGCATCTCCTCCTGCAAAGGAGCGCAGCCCATCGCCAGCAACGGATCAAAGCTGGTCAGAGAATGATTTTGATGAGATGAGAGAAGAAGACTTCAGTCCATCAAACCTCTCAGAGCTAAAGGAGGAATTACGTACCCAGCGCAAAGAAACTAAAAATCTTGAAAAAAGAGTGGAAGAATTGACAGCTAGACTAATTAATGCAGAGAAGGTCATAAACGAAATGAGAGAGATGAAAACCATGACACGAGAAATACGTGACAAATGCACAAGCTTCAGTAACCGACTCGATCAACTGGAAGAAAGAGTATCAGCGATGGAGGATCAAATGAATGAAATGAAGCGAGAAGAGAAACCAAAAGAAAAAAGAAGAAAAAGAAATGAACAAAGCCTGCAAGAAGTATGGGATTATGTCAAAAGACCAAATCTACGTCTGATTGGGGTGCCTGAAAGTGAGGGGGAAAATGGAACCAAATTGGAAAACACTCTACAGGATATCATCCAGGAGAACTTCCCCAACCTAGCAGGGCACGCCAACATTCAAATTCAGGAAATACAGAGAACGCCACAAAGATACTCCTCCAGAAGAGCAACTCCAACACACATAATTGCCAGATTCACCAAAGTTGAAATGAAGGAAAAAATCTTAAGGGCAGCCAGAGAGAAAGGTCGGGTTACCCACAAAGGGAAGCCCATCAGACTGACAGCAGATCTCTCGGCAGAAACTCTACAAGCCAGAAGAGAGTGGGGGCCAATATTCAACGTTCTTAAAGAAAAGAATTTTAAACCCAGAATTTCATATCCAGCCAAACTAAGTTTCATAAGTGAAGGAGAAATAAAATTCTTTACAGATAAGCAAATGCTTAGAGATTTTGTCACCACCAGGCCTGCCTTACAAGAGACCCTGAAGGAAGCCCTAAACATGGAAAGGAACAACAGGTACCAGCCATTGCAAAAACATGCCAAAATGTAAAGACCATCGAGGCTAGGAAGAAACTGCATCAAATAACGAGCAAAATAACCAGTTAATATCACAATGGCAGGATCAAGTTCACACATAACAATATTAACCTTAAATGTAAATGGACTAAATGCTCCAGTTAAAAGACACAGACTGGCAAACTGGATAAAGAGTCAAGACCCATCAGTCTGCTGTCTTCAGGAGACCCATCTCACATGCAGAGACATACATAGGCTCAAAATAAAGGGATGGAGGAAGATCTACCAAGCAAATGGAGAACAAAAAAAAAGCAGGGGTTGCAATCCTAGTCTCTGATAAAACAGACTTTAAACCATCAAAGATCAAAAGAGACAAAGAAGGCCATTACATAATGGTAAAGGGATCAATCCAACAGGAAGAGCTAACTATCCTAAATATATATGCACCTAATACAGGAGCACCCAGATTCATAAAGCAAGTCCTTAGAGACTTACAAAGAGACTTAGACTCCCATACAATAATAATGGGAGACTTCAACACTCCACTGTCAACATTAGACAGATCAACGAGACAGAAAGTTAACAAGGATATCCAGGAATTGAACTCATCTCTGCACCAAGCAGACCTAATAGACATCTATAGAACTCTCCACCCCAAATCAACAGAATATACATTCTTCTCAGCACCACATCACACTTATTCCAAAATTGACCACATAATTGGAAGTAAAGCACTCCTCAGCAAATGTAAAAGAACAGAAATTATAACAAACTGTCTCTCAGACCACAGTGCAATCAAACTAGAACTCAGGACTAAGAAACTCAATCAAAACCCCTCAACTACATGGAAACTGAACAACCTGCTCCTGAATGACTACTGGGTACATAACGAAATGAAGGCAGAAATAAAGATGTTCTTTGAAACCAATGAGAAAAAAGATACAACATACCGGAATCTCTGGGACACATTTAAAGCAGTTTGTAGAGGGAAATTTATAGCACTAAATGCCCACAAGAGAAAGCAGGAAAGATCTAAAATGGACACTCTAACATCACAATTAAAAGAACTAGAGAGGCAAGAGCAAACACATTCAAAAGCTAGCAGAAGGCAAGAAATAACTAAGATCAGAGCAGAACTGAAGCAGATAGAGACACAAAAAACCCTCCAAAAAATCAATGAATCCAGGAGTTAGTTTTTTGAAAAGATCAACAAAATTGACAGACCGCTAGCAAGACTAATAAAGAAGAAAAGAGAGAGGAATCAAATAGACGCAATAAAAAATGATAAAGGGGATATCACCACTGACCCCAGAGAAATACAAACTACCATCAGAGAATACTATAAACACCTCTACGCAAATCAACTAGAAAATCTAGAAGAAATGGATAATTTCCTGGACACTTATACTCTTCCAAGACTAAACCAGGAAGAAGTTGAATCCCTGAATAGACCAATAGCAGGCTCTGAAATTGAGTTAATAATTAATAGCCTACCAACCAAAAGAAGTCCAGGACCAGATGGATTCACAGCTGAATTCTACCAGAGGTACAAGGAGGAGCTGGTACCATTCCTTCTGAAACTATTCCAATCAAGAGAAAAAGAGGGAATCCTCCCTAACTCATTTTATGAGGCCAACATCATCCTGATACCAAAGCCTGGCAGAGACACAACAAAAAAAGAGAATTTTAGACCAATATCCCTGATGAACATTGATGCAAAAATCCTCAAAAAATACTGGAAAACCAGATTCAGCAGCACATCAAAAAGCTTATCCACCATGATCAAGTGGGCTTCATCCCTGGGCTGCAAGGCTGGTTCAACATTCGCAAATCAATCAACGTAATCCAGCATATAAACAGAACCAAAGACAAGAACCACATGATTATCTCAATAGATGCAGAAAAGGCTTTTGACAAAATTCAACAGCCCTTCATGCTAAAAACGCTCAAGAAATTCGGTACTGATGGAACGTACCTCAAAATAATAAGAGCTATTTATGACAAACCCACAGCTAATATCATACTGAATGGGCAAAAACTGGAAAAGTTCCCTTTGAAAACTGGCACAAGACAGGGATGCCCTCTCTCACCACTCCTATTCAACATAGTGTTGGAAGTTCTGGCTAGGGCAATCAGGCAAGAGAAAGAAATCAAGGGTATTCAGTTAGGAAAAGAAGAAGTCAAATTGTCCCTGTTTGCAGATGACATGATTGTATATTTAGAAAACCCCATTGTCTCAGCCCAAAATCTCCTTAAGCTGATAAGCAACTTCAGCAAAGTCTCAGGATACAAAATTAATGTGCAAAAATCGCAAGCATTCTTATATACCAGTAACAGAAAAATAGAGAGCCAAATCATGAATGAACTTCCATTCACAATTGCTTCAAAGAGAATAAAATACCTAGGAATCCAACTTACAAGGGATGTAAAGGACCTCTTCAAGAAGAACTACAAACCACTGCTCAGTGAAATCAAAGAGGACACAAACAAATGGAAGAACATACCATGCTCATGGATAGGAATAATCAATATCGTGAAAATGGCCATACTGCCCAAGGTTATTTATAGATTCAATGCCATCCCCATCAAGCTACCAATGAGTTTCTTCACAGAATTGGAAAAAACGGCTTTAAACTTCATATGGAACCAAAAAAGAGCCCGCATTACCTAGACAATCCTAAGTCAAAAGGACAAAGCTGGAGGCGTCATGCTACCTGACTTCAAACTATACCACAAGGCTACAGTAACCAAAACAGCATGGTACTGGTACCAAAACAGAGATATAGACCAATGGAACAGAACAGAGTCCTCAGAAATAATACCACACATCTACAGCCATCTGATCTTTGACAAACCTGAGAGAAACAAGAAATGGGGAAAGGACTCCCTATTTAATAAATGGTGCTGGGAAAATTGGCTAGCCATAAGTAGAAAGCTGAAACTGGATCCTTTCCTTACTCCTTATACGAAGATTAATTCAAGATGGATTAGAGACCTAAATGTTAGACCTAATACCATAAAAACCCTAGAAGAAAACCTAGGTAGTATCATTCAGGACATAGGCATGGGCAAGGATTTCATGTCTAAAACACCAAAACCAATGGCAGCAAAAGCCAAAATTGACAAATGGGATCTAATTAAACTAAAGAGCTTCTGCACAGCAAAAGAAACTACCATCAGAGTGAACAGGCAACCTACAGAATGGGAGAAAATTTTTGCAATCTACTCATCTGACAAAGGGCTCATTTCCAGAATCTACAAAGAACTCAAACAAATATACAAGAAAAAAACAAACAACCCCATCAAAAAGTGGGGAAAGGATATGAACAGACATTTCTCAAAAGAAGACATTCATACAGCCAACAGACACATGAAAAAATGCTCATCATCACTCGCCATCAGAGAAATGCAAATCAAAACCACAATGAGATACCATCTCACACCAGTTAGAATGGCAATCATTAAAAAATCAGGAAACAACAGGTGTTGGAGAGGATGTGGAGAAATAGGAACACTTTGACACTGTTGGTGGGATTGTAAACTAGTTCAACCATTATGGAAAACAGTATGGCAATTCCTCAAAGATCTAGAACTAGATGTACCATATGACCCAGCCATCCCACTACTGGGTATATACCCAAAGGATTATAAATTATTCTACTACAAAGACACATGCACACGTATGTTTATTGCGGCACTATTCACAATAGCAAAGACTTGGAATCAACCCAAATGTCCATCAGTGACAGACTGGATTAAGAAAATGTGGCATATATACACCATGGAATACTATGCAGCCATAAAAAAGGATGAGTTTGCGTCCTTCGTAGGGACATGGATGCAGCTGGAAACCATCATTCTTAGCAAACTATCACAAGAAGAGAAAACCAAACACCGCATGTTCTCACTCATAGGTGGGAACTGAACAATGAGCTCACTTGGACTCGGGAAGGGGAACATCACACACTGGGGCCTATCATGGGGAGCGGGGAGGGATTGCATTGGGGAGTTATACCTGATATAAATGATGAATTGATGGGTGCTGACGAGTTGATGGGTGCAGCACACCAACATGGCACATATATACATATGTAACAAACCTGCACGTTATGCACATGTACCCTAGAACTTAAAGTATAATAAAAAATAAAAAATAAAAAAAATTAAAAAAAATAAAAATAAAAACAGTTAACAATGGCTTAAGAAATAGAAAAATTAGGGGATGGGAGGAGATGTTGGCCAAAGGCCAAAGGATACAAAGTGTCAGTCAGATAGGAGGAATACGTTCAATAGATCTATTGGACAACATAGTGCCTATAGTTAATAACAATGCATTGGTTTTTCTTTTTGTTTATTTATTTTTTATTTTTTAATTTTTTGGATGGAGATTTGCTCTTGTGGCCCAGGCTGGAGTGCAATGGCGCAATCTCAGCTCACTGTAAACTGTGCCTCCCGGGTTCAAGCAATTCTCTTGCCTCAGCCTCCTGAGTAGCTAGGATTATAGGCATCTGCCACCATGCCCACCTAATTTTTGTATTTTTAGCAGAGATGGAGTTTCACCATGTTGGCCAGGTTGGTCTTGAACTCCTGACCTCAGGTGATTCACCCGCCTCTGCCTTCCAAAGTTCTGGGATTACAGGCATGAGCCACCGCGCACAGCCAATGTATTGTTTTTTGAAAATTGCTAAGATAGTAGAGTTTGTGTTCTCC
This sequence comes from Piliocolobus tephrosceles, assembly GCF_002776525.5. Taxonomy (NCBI): domain Eukaryota; kingdom Metazoa; phylum Chordata; class Mammalia; order Primates; family Cercopithecidae; genus Piliocolobus; species Piliocolobus tephrosceles. Next base: position 43,114,991 of record NC_045436.1, on the reverse strand, counting down.
CTCCAAAAAAAAAAAAAAAAAAAAGTATGTGAGATACTGCGTATGCTAATTAGCTTGAGACATTTCACAATGAATACATGTTTCAAAACATCATGTTGTACATTATAAATATATGTAATTTGTTTTTGTCAATTATAAATAATGAAGTACAAAATGAAATGGGGACATTTATCTCACATTAATAGAAAGTAGCAGTGGTAATTCCAGGGTTGGTTACTTTGGCATGCGGGGAACTCGTAATGCATCTGATTCCTTCTGCACTTTCTTGTTGCCATCCTCAGCACTTTGATAGCTTGGTTGCAAATTGGTTATGCGGCTCCAGGCATCACATATTCATGCATCAACATTTAAAATCAGGAAAAGGGGAATTCCTTATCTTGTGCTCCCTTTTAGGAATGAAGAACATCTCCTTAGGAATTCATCACAAGATTTTCTTCTCTTACATGGTTAATTAGGGTTGTGTCACATATTCTTTCTGAAGCTGTCACTTGGCAAGTATAATGAGATCACAGTGACTGAATTATATAGTAAATATTCAACCACTGGGGATCAAGAAACATCTTACCTCCCCTTAAGGACATGGGACCTTGAGGAAGGAAAACTGGTCAGGATTCTACTGGCAAGTAAGAAGTCAAGCAATGGCCACTAGGCAAGTGGCCAACAGGTGCATTCTGTCAGTGGATCCTCAAGGCAACCTTGTGAGGGAGGAACTGTCATCTTCCTTTTATAGATGAGGGAACAAAGGTAAAGTTACCCAGGTTCATCAGCTATGGAGGGGAGGAGTTGGGATTCAAACGAAGAGATTGATCGACTGACTTCAAAACCCAAATTCTTCCCTGCCCCACACTTGGAGACTACAATCAAAGAAGAAAACCCATCACTGAAATATGCCTTCTCTGAATCTATAGGCTTATCTTTTTTAGGTTTTTCTTAATTCTCCATTTCAGTGTGTTGCTCCAGAAATTCTTAAAGAAGTGTTATTCTAGGGTATAACTAAGGAATTTTGAAGTAATTTTGTTTGACATTATGTAAAGATTCATTTCATAGACCTTTATTTTTTTCCCACCTCCACCCCCACTGTCATATATTGATATACTTGCAATATTATGGCAAAAACAATGTAAAGGATTTATATGGAATTTATTGAAAATCATATCAGGAAGAATGATGTTTTAAAAACCCACAATAATTCTTTTGGTATTTAGGATTATCTTAAATTCAATTAGAGTAAAATAAAACTTAAAAGCATAAGAATTTTCTCAGAAACCTAGGAATCACAGATTTAAAGAACAAAAAAGGAATTCAGAGATCATACAGTTTAATCACCTCTGTTGCACCCCAATTTTCAAATGAGGAAGTTAAACAAGGTGAGAATTTTAGTCCATAGGGATGCCGTGAATAAAAGACTTAGTATATTAAGTAATTATCCATTTAATGTCTCCTAAACCATACATCATCATAATAATGTCAACATCAGTACCAATAACATGATTACTGAAAAAAGTTTCAGATTGTTTGGGTGGGAGGCATTTTTTAGGATATAATCCATTAGAGATGTATGGTCAAATTTCTGTTTTAAAGCCACCTGGAATTCTTCCTTTCTGTGTGATTATATCACCAACTGGATACATATTTAGGGTCATTGACTTTATTTGTTTATTTATTTTTAGATTTTTAGAAGTTGCTTTTGCTTTTTCAAAAATTTCTTTTGTTGGGGGTCCTTGTAGAAATAGTAGATTCCAGGTCTGGATGCAAAGTTGTATACCATGAGCCTGAAACAATTTCTTATAGCAAATAGAAAGCCATTAAAACCCACAAAGCCGACATGAGAAGCCCCCTTTGTGCAGGAGGCTGTGATGATTTGGGGCTCCAAAATACCCAGGATCAAAATACATCACCCACCCTAAGCCAGGTAAAGGTTTTGCAATCTAAGAAAAGAAAAAAAAAAAAAAAGGTCAAAATTAAAAATAAATCCCTTTCAGAGGAACCCGACAACTAGGCAATGAGATATGGATGCTAAAACAGTGGGTTCCCAAAGAAGAAACTGATGAGCACTGACAACATTCAGTTCAAATATTGAGCTATGGTGGTTCCCAGGCTGGCAGTTGTCTGCCTGGTGGAAACTGAAGGTGCCCCTACAAAATCAGATTTCTCCATTTAATTTACATTTATTTTCACATTTGTTATAAACCCTACAATGCATTATTTGTTTGCATTAAATAATCAATTATTTTTAAAGCAAATTTAAAAAGAAAAACTATTTTATTTTTAGTGATATATTTCTAATTTTTATGTTCTTTATTTCTTTGCACAGATGCAGATTTCAAACTGGATCCGTTTTCCTTCAGTGTATAGGACTTTAACATTTTGTGTACTGATGTTTAGTGATTAATTCTCTCAGCTTTTGTATGGCTGGCGAAAGTTTTATTTTGCCTATGGTTTTGAAAGATGTTTTCACTGAGTATACAATTCTAGGTTTGATGCTTATTTTTTTTTTATTTCAGTACTTTAAATACCTTCTTCTGAACTGTATTTTTTACAACGATCTTTCTGTTTTTTTCTTTGTCCTATCTCTGTATGTAGTGTCCTTCCTCTCCCACCACACCATGGCTGCTTTAAGATGTTTCTTTCTATCACTGATTTCAAGCACTGTGACTATGGTATGCCTCAGTTTAGTTTCTTCATGTTTCTTTTGTTTAGGTTTTATTGAGCTTCTTAAATTCCAGTTTGTGGTTTTTTAAAATCAAATTTGTAAGACAACTGGCAATTGATTACTTTGTTATATATATATATTATTTATAATGTATATTATATAATATTATATAGTATATAATGTATATTATATAATATTATATAGTATATAATGTATATTATATAATATATAGTGTGTATATTATATAATATATAATGTATATAGTATGTATTATTATAATATATGAATATATATTATATTATAGTGATATATCATAAAAATATATAATATATATAAATAATATAAAATTATATATATAAATATACATAACTATATATTATATATAAATATATTATATATATTTGTTCTCTCTTCTTTTTCCTCTCCTTTGGGGCCCCCAACTTAATCATATATTAGGCTTCTTGAAGTTGACACACCATTCTCTGACATTCTCTGTTCAATTATTTTTTCAGTATTTTTTCTCTGTATTTCATTGTGAATAGTTTCTATTGCTATGTCTTCAAGTTCACTAACCTTTTCCTTTGCATTGTGTAATCTGCTGCTAATCCTATCCAATTTATTTTTCATCTTGGACATTTTATTCCATGATTCTTTAAGTTCCTACTACCTCCTTGAACATATGGACTATAGGATGTAGGAGTGGCACCAGATATAGGAGGGAAGAGATAGCCACAAACTAAAGTGTATGAAGAGGGACAATCATGAGGAGAAAAACAGGAATATTCAGAAATCAGGAGCCCCAGGAACAGTGGGGGATAGGGCAGGGTTGAAGAAATGCTAAGGGGAATTAAGACACAGGGTTGAATACAGGAGGATGAATTAAAAGTCTTCAAATAAAACAGTTCACTAAGATTAGCAACCTCAAGAGTACCAACCAGGGAAAATAAATTCTATTACAAATTCTAGCAGAAGGATCAAATACACTAGGTCTTCCTACAGTTGTGTAATATATAATAAAAATAATGATAATAATAAGTTTCCTTTTGTGAAAACTCACAGAAACCAATGTTTGTCGGGAGGAAAACAACAAATAAAATGCTCATGAACATCTAGATGTACTCTCAAAGACTACAAAATACCGGCCAGGTGCCGTGGCTCATGCTGTAATCCCAGCACTTTGGGAGGCCGAGGCGGGTGGATCACGAGGTCAGGAGATTGAGACCATCCTGGCTAACAGGGTGATACCCCGTCTCTACTAAAAATACAAAAAATTAGCTGGGTGTGGTGGCGCCCACATGTAGTCCCAGCTACTTGGGAGGCTGAGGCAAGAGAATGGTGTAAATCCGGGAGGCGGAGTTCGTAGTGAGTGTAGATCACACCACTGCACTCCACAGCCTGGGCCACAGAGCGAGACTCTGTCAAAAAAATAAAAATAATAATAATAAAAATAAAATTTAAAAAAGACTATAAAATACCATATTTAGTGAGAAAGATGCTCTTACTGAGAAATCATGTTCCAGAGGAATCTTATGGACATATGTTTTGAACCTCAGGTAACAGGCTAAAGAGACAAAATGAAATCTTTTGCTGAAAGTCACAAAACTAATTAGTGTTCAATATGTTAGTGCTCAGATCACTGGACTCTTGACTAGTAGCCTCTCTGAATGACACCAAGCTGTCAGTAGGTGAGCTTTGATTCAGTCATATTTTTCACCAGACTCTTCTTTTTCTTTGTGTTGGTTTTGAAAACATTATTAGAGACAGAGAGCTGCTCTGTGATTTTAAGATGGATGAAACCTACTTGCTTGCTGACTTTCTGGCTAATTCCATGACTTCCTCCTCATTATTAAAGTTATTAACCAACAGAAGTAGCTGATTGTAATAAAAACCGAGGAGTCACTCGTGAATGTGATTTTTTTCACTTTTTTTTATAAAAGGCTTGAGTTCATGAATGAAAAATACAAGCAAGAAACAGGTTATAAAAACATGACTCAACATTAAGCCCAGGGCCTCACATTAAGCCAACATAAACCAAGGGCCGTGAGACAAAGTCATGGTTTTGATCATTCTCTTTTAAGAATACTAAATGATTCAAAAAACTACGATGATATCATTGCCATTCAAGGAAATCTGTACATGCCATTTTGTAGAAAATAGTGTCTTTAAGTACTGACTGCCAGCAGTTTAATCTACTATATTTCTATCGTCAGGATTTGCATTTTATTTCTCTGATGTCATTTACATTTGGCTACAATAAGAAAGTACATTAAAACCATCTTACTGATATAATTATTATCAACGAAGTGGTGTTTAATCAAATGTTGGTGTTTACAATTTACAAGAAGAAAACAAACAACCCCATCAAAAAGTGGGCAAAGGATATGAACAGACACTTCTCAAGAGAAGACATTCATACAGCCAACAGACACATGAAAAAATGCTCATCATCACTCGCCATCAGAGAAATGCAAATCAAAACCACAGTGAGATACCATCTCACACCAGTTAGAATGGCGATCATTAAAAAGTCAGGAAACAGGTGATCATTAAAAAGTCAGGTGCTGGAGAGGATGTGGAGAAATAGGAACACTTTTACACTGTTGGTGGGACTGTAAACTAGTTCAACCTTTGTGGAAAACAGTGTGGCGACCCCTCAAGGATCTAGAACTAGAAATACCATTTGACCCAGCCATCCCATTACTGGGGATATACCCAAAGGATTGTAAATCATGCTGCTATAAAGACACATGCACACCTATGTTTATTGTGGCACTATTCACAATAGCAAAGACTTGGAATCAACCCAAATGTCCATCCGTGACAGACTGGATTAAGAAAATGTGGCACATATACACCATGGAATCCTATGCAGCCATAAAAAAGGGATGAGTTCATGTCCTTTGTAGGGACATGGATGCAGCTGGAAACCATCATTCTCAGCAAACTATTGCAAGAATGGAAAACCAAACACCGCATGTTCTCACTCATAGGTGGGAATTGAACAATGAGATCACTTGGACACAGGAAGGGGAACATCACACACTGGGGCCTACTGTGGGAAGTGGGGAAGGGGGAAGGATAGCATTAGGAGATATACCTAATGTAAATGACGAGTTAATGGGTGCAGCATAGCAACATGGCACATGTATACATATGTAACAAACCTGCAGGTTGTGCACATGTACCCTAGAACTTAAAAGTATAATAATAATAAAAAAAACACAAAAAACCCTATACACAGAGAGCACTTGATGATAATACAAACAAAAGCAACACATGAGGTACTGATTGTGTAATTATGTAGCACACAGCATAATTATGGGTCCTTAATAAATACTGGATGATGGTTACAATTATTGTCAACTTAATAAATATTGTCTGAAATAAAAAAAACAATGCTGGTGTTTAAATGGCTATAATTACATTTCTAGGCTAACACTGCTATTAAGTTGAATATGGAAAGCTTTTGCTTCTATGTTGCTGTTCCATACGTGGGTCTGAGATCTCCAAAAGGCCAGATGATTGAGCCTTTCGTTAAAAAAAAAAAAAATTCTTCTTGACTGTAGAGATAATAGCTCTAGTAAGGAAAGTAAACTATATTCTGGAGAAATCAGCAGAAATTCATAGGCTCTTAAGTCTTCTGGAGCCAACCAATTTTAGTTGGTTTAGGATAAACAATTTTATTCAACTGCAATAAATTTGAATTTCTTCTAAATCCTTAAGTTTGGAAGGATAATCTATTCTTATTTTAATATTGGAAAGAAAGAATAAGCAATCAGGTCTAACCCTATCTAACAGTGTTAGAATAGAATGAGGGTGTCTATATTTGCTGTGTTCCCTCTGAAAGGTATAAAGATGAGAGATGATTGCTGGTGACTCACTGTTCTATTTCATCTAGAGACCTGAGTGCTCTCACTGCTCTATTCCCTTAGGGGGTCATGTTCCTCTGCTTAAAAGAATATTGCCTGCTCTCTGAGCTAATGATTTGTTTGGAGGATGGAAGTCTCAGAGGTGAAGATAACTGCACAGCTTTTAAAATGTATCTTTCTGATCTTTGATCTGTTTTTTTCTGAATACACAGGGCCCTTCAATGGCAAGATTAAAGATGCCTTTTCTTAGAAGGAAGGCAAATGTTGAAAACTTAAAAGCTGCTCAGATTTCCAAATAATATTTTTGTATTTTTTCATTTTGTTGACATCATGTTGGGTGAGTGTCATCCTTCATTCATGTGGTATTTGGATGGTAATCAAAATGCAGTGTTGGATCACAGGTTTTCCAAGAAGATGGGGAAACTATGCATTTTGTTTAAAAAGTAGTTAATGCAAACTAGTTTATGATTAGGGCATACATACTCATTTTGAATTCTATTTAATTCAACAAATATTTACTTGGCACCTAGTAGATGCCAAACATCGTGTCTTCTTTTGTAGGGAATACCAAGAACAAGGACCTGTTTTCAAGAGACTTATACCCTTAATCAGGCAGTAAATGGGATTACAGAAATGGCCGTGGTAGGATGCAGAATATGCCAAATGAAAAGTGCGTGGAGAGAAATGAATGACATTCAATGTGGGACAGAGAAGAGACCACATTTAAATGAGAGGGCATCATGGAAGGGTTCAGCATCTGAGAATGACCTAGCAAAATGGGCAAGATTTTCCTGGATGGGGCTAGAACTGAAAGTAGGTGATAATAAAGCATGTGGTGTGCTGAGGGCAGGGGGGGTGGCATAGGGCAGGGGAGGGAAGTGGTCAGAAAAGGTTGAGAAGCTTGTATTTAATGAGCAGGCAGTGGGGAGCCAAGGAAGATTTTTAAGCAGAGCAGAGATAGTGTTAAGAGTTGTGGTTCAAGAAATATTTCTGAAGCATTTTAAAGCAGAATTTCCTGTCTTTTGAACTAAAAAATATGTCTATGTAAACAAACGTGTTTGATAATATCCCACAGGCTTTATTTCCAAATAGAATAGCTACCTCTGAAAATGTTAAACCATGCCAGTAGTATGAGAATTAATTTCTCACTTATACTTGTATCCAAAAGGTTTTTATTTTTCAGTTTTATAATGTTGTGGCTCATCCATGCATATATTTCTAATGTAGGTGAAATAAATCAGCAAATGATTGTTTTATTTTATAGCATTCTGAATGACCTAATCTGCCCCCTCTACCAGGCGAATAGCTGTTTTTTAATGTCTAAATAATATTTTGATATGCTTTTGTTTTGCTCCTAAGTCTTGTTGGGGGAAAAAAAAATGTGACCTTACAAAAGCATGGAAATAAAACATAAAATGTATAGAAAAAAATAGTTTTACAGAATAAAGAAAAACAAAAGAGCTAGGTGTGGTGGCTCACGCCTGTAATCCCAGCACTTTGGGAGGCCGAGGCAGGTGGACCACTGGGTCAGGAGATTGACACCATCCTGGCTAATACTGTGAAACCCAGTCTCTACTAAAAATACAAAAAAAATTAGCCGGGCATCATGGTGGGCGCCTGTGGTCCCAGGTGCTCGGGAGCCTGAGGCAGGAGGATGGTGTGAACCCAGGAGGCAGAGCTTGCAGTGAGCTGAGATCGCACCACTGCACTCCAGCCTGGGTGACAGAGCAGGACTCTGACTCAAAAAAAAAAAAAAAAAAAAAAGATTTTTTTAAAGTGAAAATCAGGATGGCCTCGAATGGACATAGGTCTGATCAGAAGATACTTTTTTCAGGAGTATTTTTTTTTCATAATTACCATTGTGTGATGGTCGGAGTTTATGCAAAATAAATCTGAAAATGCGAGAAGTTTTACTTATCTTCTACTAAACCTTCATCAGAATAAGTAATCTAATATGGGTCATGTTTCCTCTGGGTTATTTTCTGCCATTCTGGGCAGAAAATATGAGAACCTGAAGGATACATAACTCAAAACTACAGAACTCTCAAATACATGATGACAAGACAGCATGCTGAAGTAAGCACAATATGACCAGAAAGCAGTCAGTTAATAATGGACTGTACATATTTTGGAAGTGTTTGAACACACTGAAATTCAAGAAGCTGCCATTTTTTTGAAGACTTCATCTTGTTTTCTCTTACTATGGATGTATTTGGAAGAGCTTTCCTTATTTTATAAGTAGAGGACGGTGGGTTGTTAAGTAATATTCTACTGACCTAAAAAAGTCAACAAAATTCATGTGTGCTTAATTTGCTATTATTTACAATTTATCCTATGGAGGAAATAAATACCAAAATAGATTGTTGTTTCATCTAAATGACCACAGGGGAAAAGAAAGAGTTCAAATCAAATAGAAGATACTTCTTCACATTACAAAAGGTTTGCCTTATGATTCCATTTGAGTTATGCCAAAATATTTTACTTTAAAAAGTTTGATTTGCACACAACTAAAAGAAACTCTAAAGTCTGTCATAGGCAGTATTTTTTTATTTTATTTTGTTTTGTTTTTTAAAATATCCCGTTCTAAAGTTCTTAACTGGGGACTTGAGCCAAACATAGTTGGCACATAATACTGACCCCTGCATCCCTTCTAGTTGTTGGTTTTTAATTGACTATTTTGAATAGAATTCTTCATAAGAAAAAGTATGTAGGAAAAAAGTAGAATTGAGAAAGATTACTCTCAGGTATTTTCTAAATTAATATTCAAACTCAAACTGATAAAAGTACTCATCAGTAAAGTAAGCAGATAAAGCAAATTAGCATTCATCAACAGTCACTCTTTTCAGTAAGGTATAACACGGAGCATGCTAAAAAAGCATAAGCTTATTTCACATTCCTTATGCCTCATCAGTACGTATTGTTGACTAAGATAACTGATGAAAAAAAACCACAGCATGAGAATGGTGATTTATCAGGTACACCACATTATTACCACTATTTTATGCTTCTCTTAAACATCAAAGGTATAATTTAGCACACAAGCATATCCAACCTTCATGTAGTAATAGATCCATGAAATTAAAATTAAAATTACCAATCAAATTAAAATCACCAACATTTGAGTGAACCTTTCCAATGAAAGTGAATTAATCACTGAGAATGAGATGAAAACTCAAGTGTTCTAAAAACCAATGCCTTACCAGTAACTGGATCAGGTTCAATGTCACCTCTGCTCTCCTTCCATGACAGCAGGTAGTTGAGGCTGGTGAGATCTGCAGACTCTATATAGTTGTTCACTGTAAGCATCATCTGATGAGCTTTTGCTATTCCATAGTGAACTTTTGTCTCATCCATCAGAGGCATGCTCATTAGCTCTACTGTTGTGTCAAAAGCTTGCTGAAAGCATTCAGAAGCTTTGTTGTAGTATCCCTAAAAAGGTAAGAGAAAGAATTTTCTTTCTTACTTTTAATTTCACCATTTCACATATTTTCTGACCTTACCCTGGCATGTCCCACACTGACCTTTCGACAGTTACAGCAGTTCATCTTCAAGAAGAAACAGATGGCAAGCAGGCTATTAGGATAAGGTTCTCTTAAAGAGCTGTGATTACTTAACATTCAATATTTTGAAGTAGGAAAGTTCTATCTATTAGACTAAGCTATATAAGACTTAAGTTCTGCAATGTCTGCCAAGATGGCCGAATAGGAACAGCTCTGGTCTGTAGCATCCAGTGAGCTCAACACAGAAGGTGGGTGTTTTCTGCATTTTCAACTGAGGTAACCGGCTCATCTCTTTGGGAAGGGTTAGACAGTGGGTGAAGCCCACAGAGGGCAAGCTGAAGCAGGGTTGGGCACTGCTTCACCTGGGAAGTGCAAGGGGTTGGGGAATTTCCTTGCCTAGCCAAGGGAAGCTGCAAAGGACTGTGCCATGAGGAACGGTGCTCTCTTGCCCAGATATTATGCTTTCCCCATGGTCTTCACAACCCACAGACCAGGAGATTCCCTCCGGTGCCTATGCCACCAGGGCCCTGGGTTTCAAGCACAAAACAGGGTGGCCATTTGGGTAGACACTGAGCAGGAGTTCTTTTTTCACACCACAGTGCTGTCTACAATGCAAGCAAGACAGAACCATTCACTACCCTGGAAAGGAGGCTGAAGCCAGGGAGCCAAGTGGTCTAGCTCAGCGAATCCCACCCATACCGAGCCAAGCAAGCTAAGATCCACTAGCGCGAAATTCTCGCTGCCTGGGATGCTCCAGCTTGGTGGGGGCGGGGGATCCACCATTACCGAGGCTTGAGTAGGCGGTTTTCCCCTCACAAGGTAAACGAAGCCTCTGGGAAGTTTCAACTGGGTGGAGCACACCGCAGCTCCCCAAAGCCCCTGAAGCCAGACTGCCTCTCTAGATTCCTCCTCTCTGGGCAGGGCATCTCTGAAAGAAAGGCAGCAGCCCCAATCACAGGCTTATAGATAAAACTCCCATGTCCCTGGGACACAGCACCTGGGGGAAGGGACGGCTGTGGGCACAGCTTCAGCAGACTTAAATTTTTCTGCCTGCTGGCCCTGAAGAGAGCAGCAGATCTGCCAGCAGAGTGCTCCAGCTCTGCTAAGAGACAGACTGCCTCCTCAAGTGGGTCCCTGAGCCCCGCTGCCTCCTGACTGAGAGACATCTCCCAGCAGGGGTTGACAGACACTTCATACAAGAGAGCTCCAGCTGGCATCTGGAGGATGACCCTCTGTGGCGAAGCTTCCAAAGGAAGGAACAGGCAAAAATCTTTGCTGTTCTGCAGCTTCCACTGGTGATACCCAGGCAAACAGGGTCTAGAGTGCACCTCCAGCAAACTCCAGCAGACCTGCAGGAGAGGGGCCTGACTGTTAGAAGGAAAACTAACAAACGTAAAGGAATAGCATCAACATCAACAAAAAAGATGTCCACACAGAAATGCCATCCGAAGGTCACCAACATCAAAGACCAAAGGTAGATAAACCCACGAAGATAACAAAAAACCAGCACAAAAAGGCTGAAAATTCCAAAAACCAGAATGCCTCTTCTTCTCCAAAGGATCATAACTCCTCACCAGCAAGGGAACAAAACTTGATGGAAAATGAGTTTGACGAATTGACAGCAGTAGGTTTCAGAAAACGAGTAATAAAAAAACTTCTCTGAGCTAAAGGACCATGTTCTAATCCAATGCAAGGAAGCTAAGAACCTTGACAAAACGTTAGACGAATTGCTATCTAAAATAGCCAGTTTAGAGAAGAACATAAATGACCTGATGGAACTGAAAAACACAGCATGAGAATTTCGTGAAGCATACAGAAGTATCAATAGCTGAATCGATCAAGTGGAAGAAAGGATATCAGAGATTGAAGATCAACTTAATGAAATAAAGTGTGAAGACAAGATTAGAGAAAAAAGAAGAAAAGGAATGAAAGAAGCCTCCAAGAAATATGGGACTATGTGAAAAGACCAAATCTACATTTGATTGGTGTACCTGAAAGTGACGGAGAGAATGGACCCAAGTTAGAAAACACTCTTCAGAAAACTATACAAGAGCACTTCCCAACCTAGCAAGACAGGCCAACATTCAAATTCAGGAAATACAGAGAACACCACAAAACTCCTTGAGAAGAGCAACTCTGAGACACATAATCATCAGAATCACCAAGGATGAAATGAGGGAAACAGTATTAAGGGCAACCAGAGAGAAAGGTCAGGTTATCCACAAAGGGAAGCCCATCAGACTAACAGTGGATTTCTTTGCAGAAACCCTACAAGCCAGAAGAGAGTTGGGGCCAATATTCAACACTCTTAAAAGAATTTTCAACTCAGAATTTCATATTCAGTCAAACTAAGCTTCATAACTGAAGGAGAAATAAAATCCTTTACAGACAAGCAAATGCTGAGAGATTTTGTCACCACCAGGCCTGCCTTACCAGAGCTCCTGAAGGAAGCACTAAATATGGAAAGGAAAAACTAGTACCAACTACTGCAAAAACACCAAATTGTAAAGACCATCAACACTATGAAGAAACTGCATCAACTAATGGGCAAAATAACCAGCTAGCATCGAAATGACAGAATCAAATTCACACATAACAATATTAACCTTAAATGGAAACAGGCTAAATACCCCAATTAACAGAAACAGACTGGCAAATTTGATAAAGACTGAAGATCCATCAGTGTGCTCTATTCAGGAAGCCCATTTCATGTGCAAAGGCACACGGAGGCTTAAAATAAAGGGATGAAGGAATATTTACCAGGTAAATGATAAGCAAAATAAAAGCAGAGGTTGCAATCCTAGTCTCTGATAAAACAGACTTTAAACCAACAAAGATGAAAAGAAAGACAAAGAAGAGCATTACATAATAGTAAAGGGATCAATGAAGCAAAAAGAGCTAACTAGCCTAAATATATATGCACCCAAAACATGGAACACCCAGATGAATAAGACAAGTTTTTAGAGACCTACAAAGAGACTTAGAATCCCACATAATAATAGTGAGAGACTTTAACACCCCACTGTCAATATTAGACAGATCAACGAACATAAAATTAACAAGGATATTCCGGACTTGAATTCAGCTCTGGACCAAGTGTACTTAACAGGCATCTACAGGACTCTCCACCCCAAATCAACAGAATGTACATTCTTCTCAGCACCACATCACACTTATTCTAAAATTGACTACATAATTGGAAGTAAAACACTCCCTAGCAAATACAAAAGAATAGATATCATAACAAATAGTCTGTCAGACCACAGTGCAATCAAATTAGAACTCAGGATTAAGAAACTCACTCAAAACTACCAATGGAAATTGAACAAAATGCTCCTAAGTGACTACTGGGTAAATAACAAAATTAAGGCAGAAATAAATAAGATCTTTGAAACCAATGATAACAAAGACACAATGTACCAGAATCTCTGGGACACAGCTAAAGCAGTGTTTAGAGGGAAATTTATAGCACTAAATGCCCACATTGATAAAGCAGGAAAGATTTAAATCGACACCCTAACATCACAATTAAAAGAACTAGAGAATCAAGAGCAAACAAATTCAAAAGCTAGCAGAAGGCAAGAAATAGTTAAACTAAGATCAGAGCAGAACTGAAGGAGATCGAGACACAAAAAATCCTTCAAAAGAAAATCAATGAATCCAGGAGCTGTTTTCTTTTTTCTTTTTTTTTTTTAAAAAAGATTAACAAAATAGATAGAATGCTAGCCAGACTAAGAAGAGAGAAGAATCAAATAGATGCAATAAAAAATGATAAAGGGGATATCACTACTGATCCCACAGAAATACAAACTACCATCAGAGAATACTGTAAACACCTCTACGCAAATAACTACAAAATATAGATGAAATGGATAAATTCCTGGACACATATACCCTCCCAAGATTATACCAGGAAGAAGTCAAATCCCTGAATAGACCAATAACAAGTTCTGAAATTGAGGCAGTAATTAATAGCCTACTAACCAAAAAAAGACAGATTCATAGCTGAATTCTATCAGAGGTACAAAGAGGAGCTGGTACCATTCCTTCTGAAACTATTCCAAACAATAGAAAAAGAGGGACTCCTCCCTAACTCATCTTAGAGGTCAGCATCATCCTGATAACAAAACCTGGCAGAGACACACACAAAAAAGAAAATTTCAGGCCAACATCCCTGATGCACATTGATGCAAAAATACTCAATAAAATACTGGCAAACCAAATCCAGCAGCACATTAAAAATCTTATTCACCACGACCAAGTTGGCTTCATCCCTGGGATGCAAAGCTGTTTCAACACACGTGAATCAAAAAACGTAATTTCTCTCACATAAACAGAACCACTGACAAAAACCACATGATTATCTCAATAGATGCAGAAAAGCTCTTCGATAAAATTAAACATCCCTTCATGCTAAAAAACTTGATAAACTAGGTATTGATGGAACGTATCTCAAAATAATAAGAGCTATTTATGATAAACCCACAGCCAATATCATACTGAATGGGCACAAGCTGGAAGCATTCCCTTTGAAAACTGGCACAAGGCAAGGATGTTCCTCTCTCACCACACCTATTCAACATAGTATTAGAAGTTCTGGCCAGGGTGATCAGACAAGAGGAATAAATAAAGGGTATTCGAGTAGGAAGAGAGGAAGTCAAATTGTCTCTGTTTGCGAATGACATGATTGTATATTTAGGAAACCCCATCGTCTCAGCCTAAAATCTCCTTAAGCTGATAAGCAACTTCAGCAAAGTCTCAGGATACAAAATCAATTTACAAAAATCACAAGCATTCCTATACACCAATAACAGACAGAGAGCCAAATCATGAGTGAACTCCCATTCACAATTGCTACAAAGAGAATAAAATACCTAGAAATACAATTTACAGGGATGTGAAGGACCTCTTCAAGGAGAACTACGGACCATTGCTCAAGGAAATAAGAAAGAACACAAACAAATGGAAAAACATTCCATGCTCATCGATAGGAAGAATCAATATCGTGAAAACAGTCATACTGCCCAAAGTAATTTATAGATTCAATGCTATCCCCATCAAGCTACCATTGACTTTCTTCACAGATTTAGAAAAAATTACTTTAAATTTCATATGGAACCAAAAAAGAGCCTGTATAGCCAAGACAATCCTAAGCAAAAAGAACAAAGCTGGAGGCATCATGCTATCTGACTTCAAAATATACTACAAGGCTACAGTAACCAAAACAGCATGGTACTGTACCAAAACAGATATATAGATCAATGGAACAGAACAGAGGCTTCAGAAATAATGACACACATCTACAACCATCTGATCTTTGACAAACCTGACAAAACAAGCAATGAGGAAAGGATTCCCTATTTAATAAATGGTATTGGGAAAACTGGCTAGCCATATGCAAAAACTGAAACTGGGCCCCTTCCTTGCACCTTATACAAAAATTAACTCAAGATGGATTAAAGACTTAAACGTAAAACCTGAAACCATAAAAACCCTAGAAGAAAACCTAAGCAATACCATTCAGGACATAGGCATGAGCAAAGACTTCATGACTATAACACCAACAGCAATGGCAACAAAAGCCAAAATTGACAAATGGGATCTAATTAAACTAAAGAGTTTCTGCACAGCAAAATGAACTATCATCAGAGTAAACAGGCAACCTACAGAATGGGAGAAAATTTTTGCCATCTAGCCAACTGACAAAGGGCTAAAATCTAGAATCTACAAAGAACTTCAACAAATTTACAAGAAAAAAACAACTCACTTAAAAACTGGGCAAAGGATATGAACAGATACTTCTCCAAAGAAGACATTTATGTGTCCAGCAAATATATGAAAAAGAAGCTCATCATCACTGACCATTAGAGAAATGCAAATCAAAACCACAATGAGATACCATCTCATGCCAGTTAGAATGGCAATCATTAAAAAGTCAGGAAACAACAGATGCAGGAGAGAATGTGGAGAAATAGAAACGTTTGAGATACCATCTCATGCCAGTTAGAATGGTGATCATTATAAAGTGAGGAAACAACAGATGCTGGAGAGGATATGGAGAAATAGAAATGTTTTTACCCTGTTGGTGGGAGTGTAAATTAGTTCAACCATTGTGGAAGATAGGGTGGCGATTTCTCAAGGATCTAGAACCAGAAATACTATTTGATCCAGCAATCCCATTACTGGGTATATTCCCCAAGGATTATAAATCATTCTACCATAAAGACGGTTCCAAGTCTTTGCTATTGTGAACAGTGCTGCAATAAGCATATGTGTCTATGTTGAACCAACCTAAATATCCATCAATGATAGACTGGATAAAGAAAATGTGGGACATATACACCATGAAATACTATGCAGCTATAAAAAAGGATGAGTTCATGTCCTTTTTAGGGACATGGATGCAGATGGAAACTATCATTATCAGCAAACTAACACTTCTCAGCAAATTAACACAGGAACAGAAAACCAAACACTGCATGTTCTCACTCATAAGTGGGAGGTGAACAATGAGAAGACATGGACATAGAGAAGGGAACATCACACACCAGGGCCTGTTGGGGAGTGGGGGACTAGGGGAGGGATATAGCATTAGGAGAAATACCTAATGTAGATAACAGGTTGATGGGTGCAGCAAACCACCATGACATGTGTATACCTATGTAACAAACCTGTATGCTCTGCACATGTATCCCAGAACTTAAAGTATATATAAAAAAAGACTTATGTTCTTATTGATAAAAAGTGATCAAATATTTGCAGTTTCATATGGTTCAACCTAATACATTGTAGTAAAAAGAAGTTTGGGAATTAGTGAACCAATTCACATTGATTTGGATAGAATTTTACTATTTATAGAGTTGGATTTAGCTAATGAAATATTTTTTACATATCTTTTTTTTTTTTTTTTTTTTTTTTTTTTGAGGTGGAGTCTTGTTCTGTCACCCAGGTTGGAGTGCAGGGCATGATTTCAGCTTACACAACCTCTGCCTCCCAGGTTCAAGTGATTCTCCTGCCTCAGCATCTCGAGTAGCTGGTATTACAGGCGTATGCCACCATGCTCGGTTAATTTTTTATATTTTTGGTAGAGGCAGGGTTTTACCATGTTGGCCAGGCTGGTCTTGAACCCCTGACCTCAACTGATCTACCTGCCTTGGCTTCCCAAAGTCCTGAGATTACTATGTTTTGTTTTCAGTCGCAGCAAAAGATCATTTCGGCCAAGTTATTTGGTTAATGGCTGGTGAAAATAAATGTACCTATCCTCTAATTCGTTTACTGCTCTTACTTTCCCATGTTCATATGCCATTCTTCTTAACTGAGAATGTTGAAGTAATCAGAATTTCTGAAAAATATGACCTTGATGTCACTAGCACTGATCAAACGATAATTTAAATATCTCTTCAAGAAGTCCTTCACAACAGCTCGAGCTGCAAAAATTCAGGGTGGTGTTGTTGTTGTTGTTTGCCAGTGTCACCTCCATTAAAAGCTATCCTCCACAAATAAATACTATTTACCTAGCTCTTATGAAGCATGGGGGCCAATGCTAAATACTTCGTATGTATTATGTCATTAACTTTCACACGTCACCCTATGAGGAAAATACTATTCTTATTTTACAAATAATCACATTGAGCCTCAGAGAAAAGAGCATCTTCTGCCACCCCCAAATCTTCTAAAAATCCTCATGAAAATCTCTTTCTAAGAGGAGGATATTATCTAGGATTGATCTAGGGGCTCTAGGGGACAAAATTTCCTTTCTTCACTGACTTGTAACCCTTTAGGCTCCACCATCTCCTCCCTTCCACTCATCTCTCTCCTCCTCACCCCACCATACACACAAAAAACAAAAACATGCATGTGCACTCTTTTGAACAGAAATCCTTATATGGGAGAATGTTTTGCTGTATAAGTCAGTTTCTAGTATTTTATGAAGGAAATGAACATAAAAACAACACAGGAACAGCTTTATACCATTACAGCAGTAAAGGTAAAACACATCTTCAACTCTGCATACTTCTGTATAATCATGAAGCTCCAAGATCGGTCAAACTGACTGAATAAAGAAATTTCTGGCAAGGTGAGGAGGGGGAGAAATAGGACTTATGTGATCATTTTGTTAGATACAGGAAGAGCACATCTAACACTATGTTATAAGCCCACAAGGACAGTTTAGGAGAACTGTTTATTCAAATGATTCATTCCAACCAACTTTGTTAATTTAACCAGAGTCTCTCCATATTACATCAAAACTAACTTTTGTTTATTGAGGTGAACAATTATTTCTCTTTCCTCAAGGTATAAAACATAAAATTTATATGAGAAAAAAGTTACCTAGGAAAAAATAAAATGGTATCAAAGATATTTGTAAGCCAATGAAGTAAACTATAATTGAGAAACAATACAAATATTGAAGATGATGTAAATAAAAGTCACTAAAATTATAGATTTTCCTGGTAGATAGCAAAGACATAGGACAAAATATATGAAAATATACAGTTAGGCCAAACATAACCTTTTTTTTAGAAACAAAAGTATAAATATCTAATTGATATTCTAATTATATTTCTGAGATTTCAATTATTTATTGTTTTGGGTGAGAGTCTTAATTAGGAAAATTAGAGACCACAAATAAGTGGACATATATATGAATTTCCAAAATTATTTTTATATATTATTAAGTAAAAATTAGCTCATTCATTCATTTATTCATTCATTCATTTGCCAACCACTCTGAGCCAGGCCAAATGCCAGGCCATGTAGAAGCAGCAGTAAATGGAGTTCCCACTCAAGTTTTTGAGGTGAGTGAAGTGAAAGTAGTGATATGCCTAAAATTTTGATTAGGTCTTATTTAAGTGCCTTTTTACTCTTAAAAAAGGAGCTTTATAATTAGCTAATTATGATTCCCTCAAATTGTACTTAGTATTCCATCTTTAGAGACACACAATTGACATAAATAGATATGAACCTACCAGTTTTTCTAGTTTCTCTAGTTTAAAACACTACTAAAGAAATACAAAATTAATTCTTTTAAGATGCAAGCATTTGTATACATACCATTTTAGAATGAGATTTCGCTAATGTATATCGTATTTGTGGATGTTTAATTGTCAGAGTTTACTGTCTAAATCTCTTCTCCAAAGGTTAAATACAACTTTCTACAGTTTATTTCTGTTATCAGATAATCCCTATTCTATTTTAAAATTCAGAAGATTCTAGTAATTAGAGTTGGCAATCTTAAATATGAGATTGACAATATGTACTTCCTAAATGAATCTTACAGGAAAAGAACAACTTCATTTAATTTTATTAATATCCCTGATAAGCATTTAGTGAACAATTCCAGGACAGGATCTTGATGACATCATAGACCTTGGAACAACACTCGAATTATTACATTATAACATAGAATTTTCATGCATTATTTTGATTTTTAGTGTCTAAAATGTCACTCTGTTCAATGAGCAAGCTCAAAATGAATGAGCATTTTCTCAGTACTAAGGATAAATCATTTCCTACCCATTTTTCGTATAATTTTAGTGTTGGTACCACCATTCTTTTAACTATGTAATTATTCTATGGTTTTATTAAGGAATGAGAACTCTTATAAACCTAGTTATTTCCTCTAAAACATTATCATTTGACCACTTTACACTAATTATATATTTTCAATTAACAGTCCATCAAAAGACCCAGAGGGGAGGATGAGTGGTCCATTTTCTATGATTATGTAGTAAAAGGTAACTAACTAGGATGCAGGATATTTTTAAGATGCACTAATTCTAATTATAATTACTATAATAATTACAGTAAAAGGTAACTCCAGTATTTTTCCAACCATTATAATTTTGGTCATATATTATTTTTACTTCTTGAAAATTGTTAAGAATACAATTACAATACCTTGCATGAGCAATATGAAGCCCGAAAATATTGGGCTTGCTTTTAAAGATTCAGGACAAGTTTTCAAAATGTTAAAATATTGGCTGGTTCAACATATGTAAATCAATGAATGTAATCCAGCATATAAACAGAACCAAAGACAAAAACCACATGATTATCTCAATAGATACAGAAAAGGCCTTTGACAAAATTCAACAGCCCTTCATGCTAAAAACGCTCAATAAATTCGGTATTGATGGAACATATCTCAAGATAATAAGAGCTATTTATGACAAACCCACAGCCAATATCATACTGAATGGGCAAAAACTGGAAAAATTCCCTTTGAAAACTGGCACAAGACAGGGATGCCCTCTCTCACCACTCCTATTCAACATAGTGTTGGAAGTTCTGGCTAGGGCAATCAGGCAAGAGAAAGAAATCAAGGGTATTCAGTTAGGAAAAGAAGAAGTCAAATTGTCCCTGTTTGCAGCTGACATGATTGTATATTTAGAAAACCCCATTGTCTCAGCCCAAAATCTCCTTAAGCTGATAAGCAACTTTAGCAAAGTCTCAGGATACAAGATTAATGTGCAAAAATCACAAGCATTCTTATACACCAGTAACAGACAAGCAGAGAGCCAAATCAGGAATGAACTTCCATTCACAATTGCTTCAAAGAGAATAAAATACCTAGGAATCCAACTTACAAGGGATGTAAAGGACCTCTTCAAGGAGAACTATAAACCACTGCTCAGTGAAATCAAAGAGGACACAAACAAATGGAAGAACATACCGTGCTCATGGATAGGAAGAATCAATATTGTGAAAATGGCAATACTGCCCAAGGTAATTTATAGACTCAATGCCATCCCCATCAAGCTACCAATGAGTTTCTTCACAGAATTGGAAAAAACTGCTTTAAAGTTCATATGGAACCAAAAAAGAGCCCTCATTGCCAAGACAATCCTAAGTCAAAAAACAAAGCTGGAGGCATCATGCTACCTGACTTCAAACTATACTACAAGGCTACAGTAACCAAAACAGCATGGTACTGGTACCAAAACAGAGATATAGACCAATGGAATAGAACAGAGTCCTCAGAAATAGTACTACACATCTACAGCCATCTGATCTTTGACAAACCTGACAAAAACAAGAAAGGGGGAAAGGATTCCCTATTTAATAAATGGTACTGGGAAAATTGGCTAGCCATAAGTAGAAAGCTGAAACTAGATCCTTTCCTTACTCCTTATATGAACATTAATTCAAGATGGATTAGAGACTTAAATGTTAGACCTAATACCATAAAAACCCTAGAAGAAAACCTAGGTAGCACCATTCAGGACATAGGCATGGGCAAGGACTTCATGTCTAAAGCACCAAAAGCAATGGCAACAAAAGCCAAAATTTACAAATGGGATCTAATTAAACTAAAGAGCTTCTGCACAGCAAAAGAAACTACCATCAGAGTGAACAGGCAACCTACAGAATGGGAGAACATTTTTGCAATCTACTCATCTGACAAAGGGCTAATATCCAGAACCTACAAAGAACTCAAACAAATTTACAAGAAAAAGACAAACAACCCCATCAAAAAGTGGGCAAAGGATATAAACAGACATTTCTCAAAAGAAGACATTCATACAGTCAACAGACACATGAAAAAATGCTCATCATCACTCGCCATCAGAGAAATGCAAATCAAAACCACAATGAGATACCATCTCACACCAGTTAGAATGGCAATCATTAAAAAGTCAGGAAGCAACAGGTGCTGGAGAGGATGTGGAGAAATAGGGACACTTTTATACTGTTGGTGGGATTGTAAACTAGTTCAACCATTATGGAAAACAGTATGGCGATTCCTCAAGGATCTAGAACTAGAAGTACCATATGACCCAGCCATCCCATTACTGGGGATATACCCAAAGGATTATAAATCATGCTGCTATAAAGACACATGCACACGTATGTTTATTGCGGCACTATTCACAATAGCAAAGACTTGGAATCAACCCAAATGTCCATCAGTGACAGACTGGATTAAGAAAATGTGGCACATATACACCATGGAATACTATGCAGCCATAAAAAAGGATGAGTTTGTGTCCTTTGTAGGGACATGGATGCAGCTGGAAACCATCATTCTTAGCAAACTATCACAAGAAGAGAAAACCAAACACCGCATGTTCTCACTCATAGGTGGGAACTGAACAATGAAATCACTTGGACTCGGGAAGGGGAACATCACACACTGGGCCTATCATGGGGAGGGGGGAGGGGGGAGGGGTTGCACTGGGGAGTTATACCTGATATAAATGATGAATTGATGGGTGCTGACGAGTTGATGGGTGCAGCACACCAACATGGCACAGGTATACATATGTAACAAACCTGCACGTTATGCACATGTACCCTAGAACTTAAAGTATAATAAAAATAAAAAAATAAAAAAAAAAAAATAAAAAAAAACATTAAAAAAAAAAAAAAAGAAATATGTTAGAAATCCGGGTGGAGGTGCTAAGGAAGCAATTGCTTTTACAAAGTTTGGAGTCCCAGGAGAGATCAGGATTGGAGATACAAATCTGGAAGTCATTGGCATATGGATAGTATTTAAAAGCCATGGGCCTGGATGGGGCAGATAAGAGGAGCTCCCAGACTAAAAAGAGAAGATTGCTTGGAAAATGCCTAAATAATATTCTAATGCAGTTGAGATTTAAGTTGTTAGAAGAAAAATTTGGACGAAAAAACAGTAAGTTCAGTTTTTAGTATATTATAGTTGAAGATATCTAAGTGAAAATGTCAAATAGGTGGTGGGGTATGCGTTTGGAATTGAGGGGAGAGACTTGCACTTTTCGAAGGACTGTTTTTCAAAACAGAAGGGCAAAAAACACAACTTTTTACCCTACCTCCAAACAATACCCAAACCCAGCCCTTCTGAATAACATGAACATTGCTAAGCTATATTTTCTTAATAACAGAAAGCATAAGGAAAATACACTTTTCTGAGGAGCAATATTTTTATATTTGCGTTTTCTTAATGTTTTTGCCAAGAGTTTATATCTCACCAGTGTGTATTTTATTCTCTGATTTTTGATTCTTGGATAAGAGTTTAATTTCTGAAGTTTAGTTACAAGAAATAATATCCAAAAGCTGTGTCAACTGCCAGAAGTTAAATTTTATCAGTTTATCCCTATTCTAATAGAAAAATTTGGAGGACTCTGGGTATTTGCACTATCTTCAGATATATATGCCTTCAAATATACAACTTGATCCATACACCGTATCATACTGCATATATTCATAGACTATATCTTTTCTCCTATGCTATAGGAGAAGCTCCCTCATTAGACTGTGAGCCTCACAAGGGTTTAGGTCTTGCCTGTTTTCACCACTGTATCCTAAAAAGTAAATAAAAGCAAATACAAAATCAAGGAGAGAGGAGTCAATAAAGGCAAAGAAATGGGCAGGGAGCCAAGGGGTAGCAGAGGAAGCACACGACACGCAAAACCTGAGCACAGCTAGAGCAACAGACAGGGAAGGACTCGAAAAAGGAGGGAAACAAAGTGGTGGCCATGGGGGAGAGGGAGAGGACGACCCGGGGGTCAGACAGCAAGGAGGAGGGTCGAGAAGAAAGAACGCAGGAGAGAAGGGAGCAAGATGGGTAAGGGAGTCGGGGAGAAGAAGGGCCAGGAGAAAAGGGGGCTTTTTAGATTTCAAGGAATAGGAGAGAGGGGAGGCAAATGAGCCCAGGGGAACAAGAGAGGGGATGTAAGAGAAAAAGGAAATGAGATACCTTGTTTGAAAGCACTTGCTCCACTTCAGGAACTAAAGAAATATTAGTTTCACTCATTCAAATTAATTTCAACTTGATTTCCTTAAAAAAAAAAAAAATCCTAAATCCTTCTGAAATAAAGTTAATTTTACGGCAAACAGAATACTGCAGTGGTTAGGAGAATGGGTTTGAATACCATTGCCACCCAGCATCATCTGAGGGTCTGGCAAAGGGGAATTGTTTGATACCACTAAGGGTGTAGAGAACAACGGAAATTTATAAAGATAATACTTCTCCTGCTGCAAAGCACTATCCTAAGTGCTTTCTACATGTTAATTTAATACTCACAATAACTTTATGAGGTGAGAATATTGAGGCACCTAGAAACTTAAGTAACTAGCCCAAGGTCAGAGATCTTACAAGTGAAAGAGCTGGGTTTTTAACTCAAGCAGTGTGGTTTAGGAATTAGTGACTTTATTCACTACATACACAGACTCTCAAAGAGATTAACAGAGAGTGTATAAACATAATTTGAGAACACAATTACCCTAAAAAAATGATGGATCTTATTCATGATCAAAACAGCAATTATAACTAGAGAAACAAGGCTCTTTCACACCATTGCTAAAGGAGAATCTGTAATAAAAAGATAAAATCAGGAGAAAATACGACAAAAGTCCATTATGACCAGTACATTATACTAATAACAGCTTCTTGAATTGGATAATTTTATTTTGGACTTTTTTGTTCTTCTTTCTGTTTTCTCTTTCATGTAATTAATCTGTTGCTAAAATTTCACTCTAAATTTTCTGCAGAATTATTTTTAGGATTGTTGTTTCTTCTAAGGAAACTAGCAGGGGCGCCACAGCTGGATTAATAAAGAATTTGGAGTGAGAGAGATGAATGTCAGTGGAAGCAGATAATAGCCAACAGTTATAATCAATTTCCTTTGAATTAAATATTTTAATTGCTCCTCAAATCCAATGTCAGTTAGAATCCTCACTGGATGTGAAACCATGAATCAGGGTTAGCAGCTCATAAGGACTGTCCCCACATGGCCCTAAGGTATTGGAAGAGGAGGAGGAGGAGGAGGCATTTCTCCTCCTAGTCCTTGCCATGGGCATTAACTACATCCTGCAGGCCAGGGTCATTCTGCATAATATATGGTGGGAAGACAAGGATAACATGAGAAGAGACTTTTAAAACAGCAAATTTCTCCCTAAACACTGCAAATTTCTCTATAAACAAGAAACACATAGACTCACTTTTTCATTGTAGATGTCCCCAAGCATTGTACTTGCTCTCACAAAATCAAGGCTTTGAAAATTGTTTCTTGCAATTTTCACAAATTTTTTCAAGTATTTAATTGCTTCTGTCGTATCTCCTTGGCTAGAATGAATGAAATAGGACATCAATGGAGTATCACCTCACTTAATGTCACAATAAAGAGAAAGTATCTTGTGTCTTCCCTGTAGAAAATACAAGATGGTTATCAGGATAATGAGATTTAATGTGTGAATACAAAATTAAAAATACATGGCTTGTTTTTGTTGGAGCATACATTGAGTTAAAACTGAAACTTTTAAATCCTCATGCATTGCTAATGGAAATGTAAAATGGTACATCTTCTTAACAACTTGGCAGTTCCTCAAAAACTTTAACATAGAGTTACCATATGACCCAGAAATTTTACTCCAAAATATATACCCAAGTGAAGCAAAAATATGTCAACACAAAAAGTCATATACATGAAATTTCATAGCAGCATTAATCATAATAGCCAAGGCATGAAAACAATTGAAATGTGTATCAACTGATAAATGGGTAAACAAAATATGGTGTATACCTACAATGAAATATTATTCAGTCTTAAAACAAATGAGGTAGGCCAGGCGTGGTGGCTCACACCTGTAGTCCCAGCACTTTGGAAGCCCAGACAGGTGGATCACGAGGTCAGGAGATCAAGACCATCCTGGCTAACACGCTGAAACCCCACCTCTACTAAAAATATAAAAAATTAGCTGGGTGTGGTGGCGGGTGACTGAAGTCCCAGCTACTCGGGAGGCTGAGGCAGGAGAATGGCATGAACACAGGAGGTGGAGCTTGCAGTGAGCTGAGATAGCGCCACTGCACTCCAGCCTGGGCGACAGAGCGAGACTCAAAATCAAAATAAATAAATAAATAAATAAAATAATGAGGTAACGATGCATGTTGCAACATGGATGAAACTTGAAAATATGCTAAGTGAAAGAAACCAAACAACAGAAGATCACATACCATATAAGCCCATTTACACAGTATGTCCAGAATGGCAAATTCATGAGATGGAAAGTAGGCTAGTGGTCCCTAGAGGCTGAGGAAAGCCTCTAGGCTTTTCTCAATGTTTCTCAATCCATTGGAGGGTTGAGAAATGACAAATAATGGGTACAAGGTTTCCTTTTAGGGTGACTGAAATTAGATAGTGGCCATGGTTGCTCAATCCTGTGAGTATACTAAAAACCACTGAATTGTATTAAACTTTTAAAGTGAGGACTCTTTTAAATTGTAGATTTTTAAAGTCTACAATTGTTAAAGTCATAATTGTATAGCATATGAATTATGTCTCACTAAATCTGTTTTTTTTTAAAAAAAAACCTTTTAAAAGTTTATAAAAAGTGAATACTAGCTTGCTCTTGAAAGCTTTCATTGGTAGTGAAAGCTCAGGTGTCATTAAAGTCACATATACAAGTGTTACATATCCTCACAAAATGTTCAGGAAGACATAATTTCTAGCAGATAATTTATCATATAGTAAGCATTAATACATTTTTGAATGAAGTAATGTTGAAAATTTGAGAAGGGAGACACATACGCTGCACACATGAAAGCTAAGCATCCAGGTAAACTGTGAGAACCTTAAGGCATATAGATGTTTGGAGTCTAAGACTGTAAACTCCTGACCCTTGGATATTCCAGTAACATCAAGAAACTTTGGGAGTCTAGCAAATGTCCCAAAATTTGCTAGTTGCTGGGGAATAGGGTTCCTGTGCTTGAAGTGTTTCACTGTCAGTTTGGAGAAATAAGTGTATAAATAAGTGACAGGTACTGACTTGTATACAGTGCTTTGAAACCTGGAGTACATTCATTTGCCTATCCTCATAAAAACATGTCTAGTATTTTTGTTGTTGTTGTTTTCTAGGTTTTCTAAATGTGACTCCAAATTCTTTTGGCTATTTCTAAAGACTGAGCACACCTCTCAACTGGGGCTGTTTAAAAGAGTATGTTGCAAGTTCAGAAAGTACTTTCTTAAAAAAAAAAAAAAAGGTGGGGAGATACATGTGTAGAACATGCAGGTTTGTTACATAGGTCTACGTGGGCCATGGTGGTTTGCTGCACCTATTGACCAATCCTCTAAGGTCCCTCCCCTCACTCCCCACCCTTCCACAGGCCCTGGTATCTGTTGTTCTCCTTTCTGTGTCCATATGTTCTTAGTGTTCAACTCCCACTTATGAGTGAGAACATGCGGTGTTTGGTTTTCTGTTCCTGTGCTAGTTTGCTGAGGATGGTGGCTTCCAGCTTCATCCATGTCCCCACAAAGCACATGATCTCATTCCTATTTATGGCTGCATAGTATTCCATGGTGTCTATGTACCACATTTTCTTTATCCAGTCTATTATTGATGGGCATTTGGGTTAGTTCCATGTCTTTGCTATTGTAAATAGTGCTGCAATAAACATACATGTGCATGTGTCTTTATAGGTTTACTGAATCATTTTCTGTAGGATCCTTAGGTATATATCCAGTAATGGGATTACTGGGTCAAATGATATTGCTGCTTCTAGATCTTTGAGGAATTGCCATACTGTCTTCCACATTGGTTGAACTAATTTACACTTCCACCAACAGTGTAAAAGTGTTTCTATTTCTCCACAGTCTCACCAGAATCTATTGTTTCCTGACTTTTTAATAATTGCCATTCTGACTGGCATGAGATGGTATCTCCTTGTGGTTTTGATTTGCATTTCTATGATGATCAGTGATGTTGAGCTTTTTTTCATGTTTGTTGGCTGCATAAATGTCTTCTTTTGAGAAGTGTCTGTTCATAACCTTTGCCCATTTTTTGATGGGGTTGTTTTTTCCTTGTGAATATATTTAAGTTCCT
Organism: Piliocolobus tephrosceles; assembly: GCF_002776525.5. Classification (NCBI taxonomy): domain Eukaryota; kingdom Metazoa; phylum Chordata; class Mammalia; order Primates; family Cercopithecidae; genus Piliocolobus; species Piliocolobus tephrosceles. Next base: position 43,087,170 of record NC_045436.1, on the reverse strand, counting down.
TGAAAATTCTGGATATTAGACCTTTGTCAGATGGGTGGATTGCAAAAGTGTTCTCCCATTCTGTAGGTTGCCTGTTCACTCTGATGATAGTTTCTTTTGCTGTGCAGAAGCTCTTTAGTTTAATTAGATCCCATTTGTCAATTTTCGTTTTTGTTGCAATTGCTTTTGGTGTTTTTGTCATGAAGTCATTGCCCATGCCTATGTCCTGAATGGTATTGCCTAGGTTTACTTCTAGGGTTTTTATGGTTTGGGGTTTTACATTTAAGTCTTTAATTCATCTTGAGTTAGTTTTTGTATAAGGTGTAAGGAAGGGGTCCAGTTTCAGTTTTCTTCATACGGTTAGCCAGTTTTCCCAGCACCATTTACTTAATAGGAGATCCTTTCCCCATTGATTGTTTTTGTCAGGCTTGTTGAAGATCAGATGGTTGTAGATGTGTGGTATTATTTCTGAGGTCTTTGTTCTGATCCACTGGTCTATATGTCTGTTTTGGTACCAGTACCATGCTGTTTTGGTTACTGTAGCCTTGTAGTATAGTTTGAAGTCAGGTAGCATGATACCTCCAGCTTTGTTCTTTTTGCTTAAGATTGTCTTGGCTACACAGGGTCTTCTTTGATTCTACATGAAATTTAAAATAGTTTTTTTTCTAATTCTGTGAAGAATGTCAATGGTAGTTTGATGGGAATAGCATTGAATCTATAAATTACTTTCAGTAGTATGGCCATTTTCAAGATATTCATTCTTTCTATCCATGGAGATGGAATGTTTCTCCATTTGTTTGTTTCCTCTCTTATTTCCTTGAGAATTGGTTTGTAGTGCTCCTTGAAGAGGTCCTTCACATCTCTTGTTAGCTGTATTCCTAGGTATTTTATTCTCTTTGTAGCAATTGTGAATGGGAGTTCATTCATGATTTGGCTCTCTGCTTGCCTACTGTTGGTGTAAAGGAATACTTGTGATTTTTGCACATTGATTTTGTGTTCTGAGACTTTGCTGAAGTTGCTTCTCAGCGTAAGGAGGTTTTGGGCTGAGATGATGGGATTTTCTAAATATACAGTCATGTCATCTGCAAACAGAGACAATTTGACTTCCTCTCTTCCTGTCTGAATACACTTTATTTCTCTCTTTTGCCTGATTGCCCTGGCCAGAACGTCCAATACTATGTTGAATAGAAGTGGTGAAAGAAGGTATCCTTGTCTTGTGCCAGTTTTCAAAGGGAATGCTTTCAGCTTTTGTGCATTCAGTATTATATTGGCTGTGGGTTTGTCATAAATAGCTCTTGTGATTTTGAGAGATGTTCCATCAATACCTAGTTTATTGAGAGTTTTTAACATGAAGGGATGTTGAATTTTATCGAAGGCCTTTTCTGCATCTATTGAGGTAATCCTGTGGGCTTTGTCATTGGTTCTGGTTTATGTGATAGATTACATTTATTGATTTGCTTATGTTGAACCAGCCTTGCATCCCAGGGACAAAGCTGACTTGATCGTGGTGGATAAGTTTTTAATGTGCTGCTGTAATCAGTTTGCCAGTATTTTATTGAGGATTTTCACATTGATGTTCATCAGGGATATTGGCCTGAAATTTTCTTTTTTTGTTGGGTCTCTACCCGATTTTGATAACAGGATGATGCTGGCTTCATAAAATGAGTTAGAGGAAATTCCCTCTTTTTCAATTGTTTGGAATAGTTCCAGAGGAATAGTACCAGCTTCTCTTTGTATATCTGGAAGAATTCAGCTGTGAATTTGTCTGGTCCTGGGATTTTTTGGTTGTTAGGCTATTAATTACTGCCACAATTTCAGAGCTTGTTATTGGTCTGTTCAGGGATCCGACTTCTTCCTGGTTTAGTCTTGGTAAGGTGGATGCATCCAGGAATTTATCCAATTCTTCTAGATTGTCTAGTTTATTTGTGTGAAGGTGTTTACCGTATTCTGTAGTGGTAGTTTGTATTTCTGTGGGGTCAGTGGTGATATCCCTTTTATCATTTTTTATTGTGTCAGTTTGATTCTTCTTTCTCTTCTTCTTTATTAGCCTTGCTAGCAGTTTATCAATTTTGTTAATTTTTTCATAAAACCAGCTCCCGGATTCATTGATTTTTTTTGGAGGATTTTTCGTGTTTCTATCTCTCTCAATTCCTCTATGATGTTAGTTATTTCTTGTCTTCTGCTAGCTGTTGGATTAGTTTGCTCTCACCTCTCAAACTCTTTTAATTGTGAGGTTAGGGTGTCTATTTTAGATTTTTTCCACTTTCTCCTGTGGGCATTTAGTGCTATAAATTTCCCTCTTAACACTGTTTTAGCTGTGTCTTAGAGTTTCTGTTATGTTGTCTCTTTGTTCTCATTGGTTTCAAAGAACTTCTTAATTTCCATCCTAATTTCATTATTTATCCAGTAGTCATTCAGGATCAAGTTGTTCAATTTCCATGTAATTTTGCAGTTTTGAGTGAGTTTCTTAATCCTGAATTCTAACTTGATTGCACTGTGATCTGAGAGACTGTTTGTTATGACTTCAGTTGTTTTGTATTTGCTGAGGAGTGTTTTACTTCCAATTATGTGGTCAATTTTAGAATAAGTGCCATGTGGCACTGAGAAGAGTGTATATTCTGTTGATTTGGGGTAGAGAGTTCTGTAGCTGTCTACTAGGTCCACTTGACTCAGAACTGAGTTCAAGTCCTGAATATTCTTGTTAATTTTCTGTCTCGTTAATCTGCCTAATACTGACAGTGGGTTGTTAAAGTCTCCCACTATTATTGTGTGGGAGACTAAGTCTCTTTGTAGGTCTCTAAGAACTTGCTTTATGAATCTGGGTGCTCCTGCATTGGGTGCATATATATTTAGAATAATTAGTCCGTCTTGTTGAATTGTTCCCTTTACCATTATGTAATGCCCTTCTTTGTCTTTTTGAATCATTCTCTGGCTGCCCTTAACAGTTTTTCCTTCATTTCGACCTTGGAGAATCTGATGATCATGCTTCTTGGGGTTGATCTTATCATGGAGTATATGAATGGTGTTCTCTGTATTTCCTGAATTTGCATGTTGGCTTGTCTTGCTAGGTTGGGAAAATTCTCCCGGATAATATTCTGAAGTGTATTTTCCAGCTTGTTTCCATTCTCTTCATCTTCTCTGGTACTCCAATCAATTGTAGGTTTGGTCTTTTTATGAAATCCCATATTTCTTGGAGGCTTTGTTCATTCCTTTTCATTCTTTTTTCTCTATTCTTGTTTGCATGTCTTATTTCAGTAAGATGGCCTTCAAACTCTGATATCCTTTCTTCTGCTTGGCTGATTCGGCTGTTGATACTTGCGTACGCTTCACGAAGTTCTTGTGCTGTGTTTTTCAGCTCCATCAGGTCGTTTATGTTCCTCTCTAAACTGGTTATTCTAGTTATTAATTCCTCTAACTTTTTATCGAGGTTCTTAGCTTGTTTGCATTGGGTTAGAACATGCTCCTTTAACTCATTGTAGGTTTTTATTACCCATCTTCTATAGCCGACTTCTGCCACTTCATCCATTTGATCCTTCGTCCGTGTCTGTGCCCATATCCCTTGGCTGGCGGGAGGGGGCTCCTCTTCCCCGTGTGACTCTCAGGTGGGCCACCACACCACACTGCTCTTCCCTCTCTCTGTGGGTCACACCTGCCTTCTAGTCAATTTTGATGACAGAACCTGGATACCTTGGTTGCTGGTGAAGGATTCACTCACTTATTATGGTTTATTTTGATGGGAGCCCCAGCTTCTAGTAGGCCATCTTGGCCCCGCAGCCACCAGTAGCATTTCTATATGCCCCAGAATGTATTTTCAATGGAGTTTATTTTTTAAAAGTATTAGTAGGATTAGGGTTATCTCCTTGCATAACCTCCCAAGGTTTGAAAAACATTCATTTTCAGAGGTAAACACTGATATGTTTGTAAAAGTAAGTTAGATTACCTTAAAGTCAAAATGAGTTATGGTGGAATTTAGAAAGATGTAGGTTTGAATCTCAGCTCGGTCTCTTAGATTAATAACTTTGATTATACTAAAGTTATGAAACTAAAGAAAACTTTTGTTTCTTCATTTTAAAAATGGCCACAAGTTGCTGTGAGATGAAAAATTGTGTAAATGTATAGCTTGGCATGTAGTAGGGATTCAATAAATGGCACTTGTGTTATTATTATCTCTCAGTGAAATAAACAACTATCACATTGACAGCTCTCTACTTGACATTGTCTACCACAAGCCAAGAGGCAAATTCAATTTAGCTAAGCAATCCTTCCTGAAAACATTCATCATATGATGAATTAAACACTCTGATTTGAATGTATACTCTGCAAATCAGTCACATAAAGTCTATTTCCTAAGGGGAAAAATCAAAGTGTTCACATTTTTTTTTTTTTACTTGAGTATCAAGTACCATCAAATACTTTTTTCTCTTATTGATAAAAGAGTGTTCTACACATCAGAAATAGGATGAAATTTTATGTTACCGCAGCTGTGAACACAACTTTTTAAAAGTCTGTCCTCACTTTTTCATACCAAAATTATGCCTGATCTTCCACATATAGGCATAGGTCAATTCTCCAGAAACAATATGAATTATTGGAGGAAATTTTCAAATGCAGGCATAGAGTAAAATATAATGGGAGGTTCACCGATTATTTTAATTTAAATATTTGTTTTGTGAAACTAAAAGTTATCGAGAGAGCTTGAGTATTAAATATTAATAAAGAAAATACATTATTTAGAATTTTGAGTGAACTTGTGGTTGTAGGACTAAAAATGTTCTGTCAAATTGTTAATTTTTCACACACTTTCCTAGACTATAATATTCAAGAAAAATTGATGGGGGAAAAATGATGATTTCTCTGAATATCACTTTAAAACCTTAGGGAAAATTATGATTATTAATTATTTAGCTAAGATGGACTCGCTGAAGCTTATTTATGTTCATGTTTCTAAAAACCAATATATTTTTGAAGAAAGTACATTTTGAATTAGATTTGGCCTGCTGAGGATTGTTAAATCAAGATATATACAAACAAAGAAACAAGCAAAAAAACTAAGTTTAGAGTATGAGAAACACAAAATAGTATAAATAAACCTATTGCTGGGTAATTCAAGTCATTTTTCTTCCAGAGGAGCAACAGATCTCCAAAACATACAAAATTATCTAGAATTTGCTCTAACAAATAAAGCTAGAGAAAAAAGTCTTATCATTGTAAGTCATTTGCTTTACTCAATGAATGTAGAGATCTACAGTCAGCAAAGTTGTTAATGCAACATCTGAAATATTAACATTATATGCTGGTTAAAGGTTTTCCAAATTTAAAAGTTAGCAACAGATTCAGAAGCCATTCTTTTTGTGGAAGGGGGAAACATGGAATATTTTCTTACAGAAAAGCTACAGCTTATTTGTATAAGTTAAAGGACAAGGTTAAAATGTTAGATAAATATTAATTCCAGTTTTCTATATGCAGTGCACAGGTGCAACTTGAACAGCATATTATATGGTATAATCATTAAATTCATTCAACCAGACCTTAGAGAGTTAAAAACATATATTCGGAGGAACAGGACTCCTCGGTCCAAAGAATGAGAATGAAACAGTGCAGAATATTTGTGTATCAAGGTGATTCCAGTTTCCAACTGGGAAAACAGGACCGTTAACACCCACGTCCCTTGACAACTGTCCAATTATGTATATCACACTTGGCCTACTGTTTGCAGTAGAAGTAATCAATAAAGGATGTGGTTGAGTGAACATAGATTTTGGTTGAACCAATGCATGAAAACTTAATCATTTACTCAGAGAGAAGAAATCAAATAGAGCAGAGATGAAACAGCCACTAAGGGGTTTGTTGATTGTGCCACCAAGTTTGTGGGCCACAGATGAAAGTAATAAGGCAAATGGGATCAGTGACAGGAGAAAATGCAAAAAGCTATTCTTAATTTCATGAATTAATAGATATGTTTTGATGTATTTTTTTGGTCATTTTTAGGACATTTCACATCAAAGCCTGGATGTTCCATTTTAAAGAATATATGAAAATTACTAGGGCATGTCATTTCTCTCAAGCAAGAAAAAATTAATTTTCAGCTATAACAGAAAGGTAATTTTCATACTTGAAACTTTGTGCTGATTGATTTAAAGATCTCCATTGTGGAAAGTTTTCTAGGAAATAATTTAACTCGAGTTTGCAAGAAAATTTACAATTGGTATGGAATAAACCCAGAGATGGGTTAGTTGTGACCAATATGTATTAAACATATTTTTGTGAATTTTTTCTCTGTATTTTTTTAAATAATCTGAGTATTTTGGAAAGTTGAGACATTTCTGTAAATGAACTACTTCAGTAAATGAGGCAAAAAAAGAAATGCCATAAGGAAAATATAGGGATTTTCTCTCTCTGTATTTACTCAAACTGTCTGTATAATAATATTTACTTGTAATTTCTCAGCTCACTTTCTCTTTGTTTTATGGACCATAATTCTAGCTTTTATTGTAGTTTCACAAGGTGATTGTTAGTATTTTAGAACATCAACTCTTTTCTTCACTATTATTCCAAGCAGGGGAAGAACGACATTACAAATGCTTATTTTCTACTATGTTGCTTAAAGTCTTATGCAATTAATATTATTCAGATCAATGGCAAAAATAACAAAACTTGTTCACTTATTAACACCTTCCCCAATAACTCTAACACCAAGTCTGTATCTATTAATAATATCACCAGACAGGCAACTCTGTATTACCAAATCCTCAGTCTTGAGGGATTGTGGTGTGTTTTTCAATTGAGAGCTTAGTATAAATTCTTATAACCATTTTAGAAGCTTCCAGCCTTAGATCTTATTCACTGTTCATGCACGCTTAGTTGATGGCCTTAGACACACACTTATCCTAGACATGGCTATCCTCTTCCATTTCCTTTAAAGATATAAAATATGTTTATAGAGATAGGGCTACCATTAGTGAAACTTGTGCAATTGCATAGGTTAGGAAAAAGAGATTTAGAGGTGATGCTAAGCTTCATATGCAATTTGATTTATTTCTCAGCTGCCACCACCATAATTTCCTCTATTTGGGCTGTAGTCTGTATCTTGTGTGTTGCTACTAACCTGAGAAGGACAATTTAGGGCTATGAAAGGGCTGGTACATGTGTGTGTTTGTGTTTATGTGTGTGGGTATGTGCATGTGTGTTTGTGTGCACATGCATGTTTACTGAAGGATATCAAGTCTTTCAAGCAAAATGTTCTAAAAATGATACAGAATTTACATCAAAGCATTTATTCAATGAGTGGACTTGATTTAATAATGCTTTACGCTATTTAGGATGCTGTTGTCTATCTTATAGAATTTTAGGTTTCGAAACATCTGCCTGTTAGTAGATCACCCTTTTGAATTATTTTGCACAGATGTTGAAATAATATGTGGAGGCTTGCAGTCCCTGAGTGCTCCTCTATAACCAACGATGATGCTGCAAAATCACAGATTTGGATTGGAAAGCTGGTTGTGGCCTTGGGACACTTTTTCACTATGGCCTCAGAATAAGCATCCCCTGCACTGTCTTGTGCATTGTATAATATTACAAAATTAAGAATCCATGTCTACCATGAAATCACTGGTGGCTTTATTGTACTTTACTAGATGGGAATTCTTTTTATAATTTATTATTATTATTATTATTAATTATTATTATTATTATTTTTAAACAGAGATAGGTTCTCACTATGTGGCCTAGGCTGGGCTCGAACTCCTGCACTCAAGTGATCCTCCCACTTTGGCCTCCCAAAGTGCTGGGATTACAAGTGTGAGCCATTGTGCCTGGCCAGGAATTCTTATAAAAAGAATTAGTTTACTTGGCATAAAAGTAAAATGGGGATAAATCTTCTTGCTCCTTTAAATGTTTGCCCTAAGGCACATTGGCAGGCCACTGAGAGTGTTGGAACAGAATGGTCCCCAGTCCTACCCAAAACACATTCAGCTTCATGATACATCAAATATAGCTCTGTCCCGTCCCACTCCCAAGCTCCAAATAATAAATAGGCAAATTAAAACATCAGATTGCCTGTTAGTGCCAAAATTAACTAGATAATTGTTCAGCTCTTCACTTAGCTTTGACTGTATTGACCAGGAATTCAAATCCTGGAATGGAGGCTAAAATATTCCAGATAAGAAGCAAGGCTAAGAGGTGAGAATTATTTGAAGACAGCCTTATGTCTCTGGAAGTTTCAAAAATAATTATAAAGACCATCAATAACCAAAGGGACATTTCAATATTTGTCCTGTGACATAGTAAGTGCTTAGTAGATGTTTATCAATAAATTTTTCCCTTGAAGTTTTATCTCTTTATTAATTAATTTATTTATTTTTGAGATGAGGTCTTGCTATGTTGCTCAGGTTGGACTCAAACTCCTGGGCTCCACGGATCTTCCCGTCTCAGCCTCCCAAGTAATTGGGATTACAGGACCCCACCACCACACTCAGCTTATCTCTCTAGTTATGCTGGAACACAATGGAAATGTCATTTTGTAAAAATTATTTTATAAACAAGTTAGGGGACACATTTATATGCTACTACAAAGCAAAGCAAAGAATGCAGTCCTTTTCTGCTGATTTTTGAGCAGTGATAACAGCAGAGTGAAGCAAGTTCATAATCAAATGTACAATCAGCAGATCTGGTTTGTTCCAAATAGACATCAATTGAATTCTTATCAGTCTCTTCTTTGTATTCAACCATCTGCATCTTCTGGGTTGTTATTTAGAAGTAAAAGTTTTAAAAAATAGCTGAGTTGGTCTTCCACGGACTAGTTACCAATCTTTATTTAGAAGGGTCATAACATTCACAGGCTGCTTGCCTTACCCATGACTGGCTCTGTCTTTCTTGGGTAAACACCCATACTCTCCTTTTCCTTTTTTCTTTTTCTTTCTTTCTTTTTCTTTTCTTTTCTTTTTTTTTTTTTTTTTTTTTTTTTTTTGAGACAGAGTTTCACTCTTGATGCCTGGCTGGAGTGCAATCTCGGCTCACTGCAACCGCCACCTCCCAGGTTCAAGTGATTCTCCTGCCTCAGCCTCCCAAGTAGCTGGGATTACAGAAGCCCGCCTCCACGGCCAACTAATTTTTTTTTTTGTTTGTTATTTTTAGTAGAGAGGGGGTTTCACCACGTTGGCCAGGCTGATCTCAAACTCTTTACCTCAGGTGATCTGCTCGCCTCAGCCTCCCAAAGTGCTGGGATTATAGGCGTGAGCCATCATGCCTGGCCTCTCCTTCTAAATATGTCTGCTTTCCTAAACCATTTATCCAGTGATTACTGCATTTTATTTATTTTGTAGGATATCTTTAATTTCATTGGTACTGATATTTTAAACTATGATTGTTATATTAGTAATGGTACTTATATAATGAATCCAATTTTACTTCACTAGGTACTTTTTAATGTTTCAAATGTCTTTGAAATAACGGTTTTACTTTTAAAACACCTCCTTTTATGTGTTTACAACTGAAATATAAATGGGAAGAAATTAGAACTTAACATAATCTATATCTGTTACTATAGTTACTGCTACCAACATTACTATTATTAAAAAACTGTATCTTGGATATAAGATAACATAGTAAAAACCAAGGCCTTAACAGATAACTTCTCTTATTGTTATTATTTCTTAAGTCATAATGCTACTCTATAACAATCAAATGGAGTAAACAATGATTGCAAGACAATGACTGAAGGATGAATGGTATACCTTCCATAGAAAAGTAGGTATCAGAAGTTGTTCATATATCTAAAATTTTCTGTTTTAAATGAAACATTGGGAATATTGGTTTTAACTCCAGTTGTTTATCCAGATGTGCTCAAAGGAGAGATGTCTTAATGGAAAAGTATGACTGAAGCATAAATGGAAACTTTCCTCAAAGAAGAGATCTGGAAAGGTTACAGTGAGCCACAGCCACTGAAGCGTACTATATATTTCTGTGCTCTCTGCTTTCTTAACTTGTGAGATGTGACCCGATTTTTTTCTCTTTTATTCAAGGTCATCACTAAACTTACAGAAAACCAAAAAGAAAATACAACGAAGGAGGCATAGAAAAAGAAGAGTTTAGATACGTATTTTAAAATACCAAAATGGTTTAAAATAACTTACGATGAAAGGGTCACTTAAGAAGGGCACTGCTTAAAATTTAAGCAGGCAGTAATGGAAAGCGACAGACCTCAAACAATTTAAGCCTTTCACAGTTGAGTGAATTCACAGTGACAGCAAGACGAGGATGTGCTAACTTACCTCTGCAGGACCTTGGCTATGGCTTCATAGGCTCTCCCCAGGCTGAGATCATCATCCAGTTCTGTGGAGATTTTACAGTAAGTGTCAAGGACCTATCAGGAAGAGAAATACATATTGAACATATAGCACAGCCAGATACACTGATGTTTCATTTCATAAGAGAAAAACTTAAAATTAATACTTGTTTTTTAATGTCTATAAAAAATTTTATTGATTAAAAATTCATGTTGGTTTGGTTTATTTTTATCTGTAGTATAACTTATTTTGTGGCAATCTCTTTAAACCATGACAGTGAGGCCTTACTTTTGGATAAAATAATTCTTTTCTTGCACAATTCCCCAAATCTTCCAATTTATATAACTTAGGCATGAATAAATAATTGAATGGTTTGTACAGTATTTTAAAATATGGGACTATTATCTAAGGTAATATAAGGCAGATTATAATATTCTACTATGATAGCTTAAATATCACTTTTCTTTCTATAAATAGCTATTTGAAAAACATGAATTTAGGTGCCAGGCAATTTCTAAATCTATCATTTTATTAGATGCATAGCTCACAGTTTGTGCATGTATACAGTTTACACTAAAAATATTTCTTACAAATGTATTTCACTACCAACAATCTCTTCAATAATCAAAAGATTACAGCTGCCACAGCCAAACATGTGATCTTAATTTAATTTAACACTGACATCATCTGTATGGTATAATTTTCCCTTTTCCTTTTTTCCCTCTTTCAATGGCCGGAAGGAGAAAAATACATAAAATAGAATCCCCATTCTTCCTTTTTCCTTCATTATTACATGACCCAACCTATTACACACATGAGGACACAGGAAATCTCCAAAGACCTCTATGGAAATCCTTTTTGCACATTTTCTAAGAAAGAATTAGCAAAAGTCATTTGACGGCATTTGGAAAACAGAGTCAGTGTGAGGGACGACATAAAAACAACTCATCTGTTACTGCCTGAATCAGGCAGCCTAGAAGGTTTAAGTCTGAGCGGCAGGGTTGATATTTTCTTTGCTTTCTTCGTGTCAATATTTGGGAAATAATTTCAATGAGGCTATTGCGACACTTCATAAAATTTGAGTTTCATGTGGTTTGCAAGTGACTGCTTGACATAATGCTGTTGTTAAAACTTATGGCTATATATTGACCCAGGGTTTTATTTCCTGCTAAAACCACAAAGTTCAAAATTTGGGGGTTTTTTTTTTGTACTTTAAAAACATATCTATTTTTAATAAATAATAACATATCTATCACCTCACCAAATTACCATTTGTTAATGTGGTAAGAATGTTAACAATGTATTCTTTTAGCAATTTTGAAATATACATTATTATGACCTTTGATTTTCATTTTCAAGTCTCCTAACAACCCTGTGTAAACCTGAGAATATTCTTTTCACCCTTTCTTACACAACAAATAGCACTTAGATCTAATCTGATATGAATTGACATAGACCTTTCTGAGTTAAAGGGCAGTGCCTCTGAATTTTGTGAATTTATAAGATATCTTTTGGAATCCAAATATCAAAATATTTAGGAAGAGACTTTCTGGTGTCTTTTTCAGGTCCATATAATTTATATGACATTCTAGAAGTTTAAAGTAAAGATGGAATATAATTATATTTTCTGCCAAAATAGTTCATTTGTTTTTTTCAGCAAATACTGTTATTGTGTCTCAGGCACTATGTTAGACCATAGGATCTTAAGTAGATGCGAATATGCCTGTAACCCTCAAGGCATTTATAGTTCAGTGCTCCAGACTTTGGACTGATACAACCATGTGAATTAACAATGACTGAAGACAGGTTTTTCCAGGGCTAAAACTGTGCTTATACTGCACCACTCTCTCATGGCCCTGATCTCCATGGGCTCTGAAGCACATGGCAACAATCAGAGGTGCCCAATTTTATCTGTGAGGTGTGATTCTTCAACCCATGGATAGAAGGGTAGATTCCCAAGAAAACAGAGGTAGATACTTCAATGTTGATGGGTCCTATCCCACACCACTGTGCAATAATTCCTGGGAGCAGAGGGGCAAAAAACAGCTTTGGCCTTGCACTTGATTCCATAGTAGCTTCCCCATGGAGACAGATGTGGCCTGCTGAAATGAACACTAACCTTAGAATAAGAACACTTGGATTCATGTGCTAGCCTTCCATACCCAGCACATTTGGACCAGGAAATCTCTTTAAGTTTAATTTCCTCATAGTAAAAAAGAAAGTCTACCTCTGAGAATGGTTGTGACACTGTGAGATAATATAAAGTGCTATGTAGATATCAGGATAAGAATTCTTTGGGAACCTGTTAATTAGCCACCAGTGAACAGCTCCTGGTAGGAGTATCTCTCTTCAAAGTAAAGACAACTGATCTTTTTTGTGGTTTCAGAGAGTGGAGAGAGTGTGGGTATTTCCTTAAACAATTTACAGAAAAACAGGAAATATATAGGCAGTAGGACAAGTATAGTTCATTATTGACCAAGTAGGGAAAATGTCAATCACATGAAATTCACATGAGGGTCTTGCAAAGGAACTGCTCTAAATCAAAGACACACCCTCTGCTCCTCCAGAACATGAGCTGCAGTGGGAGAGAGGAGTGCATACAGGTGGAGTCATAAAAAGATTACTAGACAAAACACAGTGGATTGGCAAATTGTGTAGTTCAAACTAAAAAGCATTAAAATGAGTGGAAAAATAATATGATACTACAAATTCTGTAGAAGATACAGATGTTTTAATTTACAAGAAAGATTCAACCCTATTAAAAAGTGGGCAAAGGAGGCGAACAGACACTTGAAAAGATGACACGCATGTGGCCAAAAAGCATACAGATAAAAGCTCAATATCAGTGATCATTAGAGAAATGCAAATCAAAACCACAATGAGATACCATCTATCATCAGTCAGGACAGCTATTATCAAATTCAAAAAACAACATATGCTGGCAAAGGTTGTGGAGAAAAGAAAACGCTTATACACTGTTGGTGGGAATGTAAATTAGTTCAACCACAGTGGAAAACAGTGTGGCCATTCCTCAAAGGGCTAAAAGCAGAACTACCATTCAACCCAGCAATCCCATTACTGGGTATATACCCAGAGGAATATGAAACATTCTACCATAAAGACACACACGTGCAAATGTTCATTGCAGCACTATTCACAATAGCCAAAACATGGAATCAACCTAAATGCACATCAATGCACACTGGATAAAGAAAATGTGGTACATATACACCATAGAATACTACGCAGCCATAAGAAAGAATGAGATCATGTCCCTTGCAGCAACATGGATGAAGCTTGAGGCCATTATCCTTAGTAAACTAACATAGAAACAGGAAACCAAATACTGCATATTCTCACTTATAAGTGGGAGCTAAATGATGAGAACCCATGGACACAAAGAGGGGAACAACAGACACTGGGGCCCTGCTTGAGAATGGATGGTGGGAGGAGGAGGAATACCAGAAAAGATAACTGTTGCATACTAGGCTTAGTACCTGGGTGATGAAATAATCTGTAAAATAAACCCCTGTGACACAAGTCTACCTATATAACAATCCTGCACAGGTACTGCTGAACTTAAAATAGAAGTTTTTTAAAAAGATACAGATGTTTTATACGGATTTATAGTAGGCAACTTTATCTGCTTAAAGCAGGTAAGGTATAATCTACAAATTAATAAATATTGATCAACTTGAATCACTAGACAAAGAATGGAACGATTTTTACAAAGAATACTTCAAGTATTATAAGAAAATACAGTGTGGCAATCTGAGGGGTGCACTGCACTTGATTGACTATCCCTGTGGCAGACAATATGTTGGAAACAGAGCCAGGATCAAGATGGTTAAAATCTAGCATTGCAAATCAGAGATAGGCAAAAATAAAGGATCCCCAGGTACAAATATTTTGATGAATTGAAAATATATACAATATAAAAAATATAAATAAATTAGCTCAAGGGAACTAATTTAACCTTTGTCAAAAGACAGAGGAGAACATTAATTTAGTGTGCTACTATGTAAGTTTCAATGGACACCAAACGACATGATACCAAAGTTACCAAAGTTGGCAAAGCCAGTTCATACACCTCATAAGAATTGAGTGCTACATGGCCACTCTATCCAATTGCTCCAATAATTTTGGTGAGTAATGAAAATGAAGCTTTGAAAACAATTTCTGTGACTTCAAAGAAAACAGACCATCTTCTTACCAAAATGAAATAGATGTACTTGGTAAAAACATTTTCAAATAAAATCCAAAGTTCTTACAATAAAATAATTGCTATTGGTCACCTAGAAACAAAACTAGTAGGATACTCACCAGAAAAAAATGAGAGTGTACAAAAGAACAATGCTGGGGATATGCTACAGATTCTTTGAAGAAGTGTTGTTGTAAAATGAAATTTAAGGATTATTAATTTATTTTTACTGCAATAGTCTCAGGGAATATCAGATTTAAGTCAAATATTGTCAATTGTCAAAAAAAAGTAGAATGTCTATCTGTCTTAGAGAAAGTAGAAAAATATCCTTGCTCTCTCAGAAGATAGGAATTTAAAATTTAAAAGAATAAATTTTGTGCTTGAGCTTTGGCACCTTTATGGAGACACATAGGAAGACATTATTAGGTCTAATAATTTTGAGCACCCAGTTGTCTTTTTTCCTTTCTATACTTAGGACCACCAGTTAGGAGAATACCTTGGACAGACAAAAATGAACCACAGCTGACTCTTGAATGACACAGGTTTGAACTGCATGAGTCTACGTAATGTGAATTTTTTTCAACCAAATGTAGATAAAAAATACAGGATTTGACGGATTGGGAACCTGCCTGTAGGTATTTGGTATTCATCCTCCTTTCTGACTTCCTCTGTTTTCCTATTTCTCACCCCACTGCAATTTCTCTCTTATATAGCTTTATTTTAGAAACCATTAAAACATAAAATTCCACCAATCTTGGCCCTTATGTTTGCTTTAACAACTGAAACTTTAAACCACTATGAGAACTATCACTTCAGGCCTACCTTTTCCAAATTAGATGGAACTGTCTCCTGACCCCTCTGCCCAGCCAGCCTTTATAGGAAAACACTGTTCCAGTTAATTTGTTTTGAAAAAGTTTAAAGACCTAGGGTGCGCCCAAGATGGCCGAATAGGAACAGCTCCAGCCTCCAGCTCTCAGCATGAGCGACTTAGAATACGGGTGATTTCTGCATTCTCAACCAAGGTACAGGGTTCATCTCACTGGGTCATGTGGTGCCGGACAGTTGGCGCTGGTCCTCGGGTGCAGCCCGACCAGCGAGAGCTGAAGCAGGGCGAGACATCACCTCACCTGGGAAGTGCAAGGGGGAAGGGAATTCCTTTTCCTAGCCAAAGGAAATTGAGACACACAACACCTGGAAAATCGGGTAACTCCCACCCTAATACTGCACTTTACCAAGGGTCTTAGCAAACGGCACACCAGGAGATTATAGCCCACACTTGGCCCAGAGGGTCCCACACCCATGGAGCTTCCTTCATTGCTAACACAGCAGTCTGAGATCTAACTGCAAGGAGGCAGTGAGGCTGGGGGAGGGGCGTCCACGATTGCTGAGGCTTAAGTAGGTAAACAAAGTCGCCTGGAAGCTTGAATTGGGTGGAGCCCACCACAGCTCAAGGAGGCCAGCCCACCTCTGTAGACTCCTCCTCTGGGGACAGGGCATAGCTAAACAGAAAGCAGCAGAAACCTCGGCAGAGGTAAATGCCCCTGTCTGACAGCTTTGAAGAGAGCAGTGGATCTCCCAACACGGAAGTTGAGATCTGAGAATGGACAGACTGCCTGCTCAAGTGGGTCCCTGACCCCTGAGTAGCCTAACTGGGAGACATCCCCCACTAGGCGCAGACCCACACCTCACACCTCACATGGTGGGGTATACCCCTGAGACGAAGCTTCCAGAGTGAGAATCAGACAGCAACACTCGCTGTTCAGCAATATTCTATCTTCTGCAGCCTCCACTGCTGATACCCAGGCAAACAGCATCTGGAGTGGACATCAAGCAAACTCCAACAGACCTACAGCTGAGGGTCCTGACTGTTAGAAGGAAAACTAACAAACAGAAAGGACACCCACACCAAAACTCCATCAGTACGTCACCATCACCAAAGACCAAAGGCAGATAAAACCACAAAGATGGGGAAAAAGCAGGGCAGAAAATCTGGAAATTCAAAAAATCAGAGCGCATCTCCCCCTCCAAAGGAACGCAGCTCATTGCCAGCAACGGAACAAAGCTGGACAGAGAATGATTTTGACGAGATGAGAGAAGAAGGCTTTAGTCGATTGAACTTCTCAGAGCTAAAGGAGGAACTACGTAACCAGTGCAAAGAAACTAAAAACCTTGAAAAAAGATTTGACGAATGGCTAACTAGAATAACCAATGTAGAGAAGTCCTTAAAAGAACTGATAGAGATGAAAACCATAACACAAGAAATACGTGACAAATGCACAAGCTTCAGTAACCAACTCAATCAACTGGAAGAAAGAGTATAAGTGATTGAAGATCAAACAAATGAAATGAAGCGAGAAGAGAAGTGTAGAGAAAAAAAGAGTAAAAAAAAATGAACAAAGCCTCCAAGAAATATGGGATTATGTGAAAACACCAAATCTACGTCTGATTGGAGTGCCTGAAAGTGACGGGGAAAATGGAACCAAGTTGGAAAACACTCTTCAGGATATCATCCAGGAGAACTTCCCCAACCTAGTAAAGCAGGCCAACATTCAAATTCAGGAAATACAGAGAATGTCACAAAGATTCTCCCTGAGAAGAGCA
Organism: Piliocolobus tephrosceles; assembly: GCF_002776525.5. Lineage (NCBI taxonomy): Eukaryota > Metazoa > Chordata > Mammalia > Primates > Cercopithecidae > Piliocolobus > Piliocolobus tephrosceles. The sequence continues at coordinate 43,070,106 of NC_045436.1, read as the reverse complement.
ATTCCAAGACACATAATTGTCATATTTACCAAAGTTGAAATGAAGGAAAAAACGTTAAGGGCAGCCAGAGAGAAAGCTCGGGTTACACAAAAAGGGAAGCCCATCAGACTAACAGCAGATCTCTCGGCAGAAACTCTACAAGCCAGAAGAGAGTGGGGGCCAATATTCAACATCCTTAAAGAAAAGAATTTTCAACCCTGAATTTCATATCCAGCCAAACTAAGTTTCATAAGTGAAGGAGAAATAAAATCCTTTACAGACAAGCAAATGCTGTGAGATTTTGTTACCACGAGGCCTGCCCTACAAGAGGTCCTGAAGGAAGAACTAAACATGGAAAGGAACAACTGGTACCAGCCATTGCAAAAACATGTCAAAATGTAAAGTCCATCAATGCTAGGAAGAATCTGCATCAACTAGAGAGCAAAATAACCAGCTAATATCATAATGACAGGATCAAGTTCACACATAACAATAATTAACCATTTAAATGTAAATGGACAAAATGGTCCAATTAAAAGACACAGACTGGCAAATTGGATAAAGAGTCAAGACCCATCAGTGTGCTGTATTCAGGAGACCCATCTCACAAGCAGAGACACACATAGGCTCAAAATAAACGGATGGAGGAAGATCTACCAAGCAAATGGAAAACAAAAAAAAAAGCAGGGGTTGCAATCCTAGTCTCTGATAAAACAGACTTTAAACCATCAAAGATCAAAAGAGACAAAGAAGGCCATTACATAATGGTAAAGGGATCAATTCATCAGGAAGAGGTAACTATCCTAAATATATACGCACCCAATACAGGAGCACCCAGATTCCTAAAGCAAGTCCTTAGAGAATTACAAAGAGACTTAGACTCCCATACAATAATAATGGGAGACTTTAACACCCCACTGTCAACATTAGACAGATCAATGAGACAGAAAGTTAACAAGGATATCCAGGAATTAAACTCAACTCTGCACCAAGTGAACCTAATAGACATCTACAGAACTCCCCACCCCAAATCAACAGAATATACATTCTTCTCAGCACCACATCGCACTTATTCCAAAATTGACCACATAGTTGGAAGAAAAGCACTCCTCAGCAAATGTAAAAGAACAGAAATTATAACAAACTATCTCTCAGACCACAGTGCAATCAAACTAGAACGCAGGACTAAGAAACTCAATCAAAACCACTCAACTACATGGAAACTGAACAACCTGCTCCTGAATAACCACTGGGTACATAACAAAATGAAGGCAGAAAAAAAGATGTTCTTTGAAACCAGTAAGAACAAAGATACAACATACCGGAATATCTGGGACACATTTAAAGCAGAGTGTAGAGGGAAATTTATAGCACTAAATGCCCACAAGAGAAAGCAGGAAAGATCTAAAATTGACACCCTAACATCACAATTAAAAGAACTAGAGAAGCAAAAGCAAATTGAAAAGCTAGCAGAAGGCAAGAAATAACTAAGATCAGAGCAGAACTGAAGGAGATAGAGACACAAAAAACCCCCCAAAAAATCAATGAATCCAGGAGCTGGTTTTTTGAAAAGATCAGCAAAATTGATAGACCGCTAGCAAGACTAATAAAGAAGAAAAGAGAGAAGAATCAAATAGACGCAATAAAAAATGATAAAAGGGATATCACCACCGAACCCACAGAAATACAAACTACCATCAGAGAATACTATAAACACCTCTATGCAAATAAACTAGAAAATCTAGAAGAAATGGATAATTTCCTGGACACTTACACTCTCCCAAGACTAAACCAGGAAGAAGTTGAATCCCTGAATAGACCAATAGCAGGCTCTGAAATTGAGGCAATAATTAATAGCCTACCAACCAAAAAAAGTCCAGGACCAGATGGATTCACAGCTGAATTCTACCAGAGGTACAAGGAGGAGCTGGTACCATTCCTTCTGAAACTATTCCAATCAATAGAAAAAGAGAGAATCCTCCCTAACTCATTTTACGAGGTCAACATCATCTTGATAACAAAGCCTGGCAGAGATACAACAAAAAAAGAGAATTTTAGACCAATATCCCTGATGAACATCGATACAAAAATCCTCAATACAATACTGGCAACCCGAATCCAGCAGCACATGAAAAAGCTTATCCACCATGATCAAGTGGGCTTCATCCCTGGGATGTAAGGCTGGCTCAACATATGCAAATCAGTAAATGTAATCCAGCATATAAACAGAACCAAAGACAAAACCACATGATTATCTCAATAGATGCAGAAAAGCCCTTTGACAAAATTCAACAGCCTTTCATGCTAAAAAGTCTCAAAAAATTCGGTATTGATGGAATGTATCTCAAAATAATAAGAGCTATTTATGACAAACCCACAGCCAACATCATACTGAATGGGAAAACCTGGAAGAATTCCCTTTGAAAACTGGCACAACACAGGGATGCCCTCTCTCACCACTCCTATTCAACATAGTGTTGGAAGTTCTGGCTAGGGCAATCAGGCAAGAGAAAGAAACTAAGGGTATTCAGTTAGGAAAAGAAGAAGTCAAATTGTCCCTGTTTGCAGATGACATGACTTTATATTTAGAAAACCCCATTGTCTCAGCCCAAAATCTCCTTAAGCTTATAAGCAACTTCAGCAAACTCTCAGGATACAAAATTAATGTGCAAAAATCACAAGCATTCTTATACACCAGTAACAGACAAACAGACATCCAAATCATGAATGAACTCCCAATCACAATAGCTTCAAAGAGAATAAAATACCTAGGAATCCAACTTACAAGGGATGTAAAGGACCTCTTCAAGGAGAACTACAAACCACTGCTCAGTGAAATAAAAGAGGACACAAACAAATGGAAGAACATACCATGCTCATGGATAGGAAGAATCAATATCGTGAAAATGGCCATACTGCCCAAGGTAATTTATAGATTCAATGCCATTCCCATTAAGCTACCAATGACTTTCTTCACAGAATTGGGAAAAAATGCTTTAAAGTTCATATGGAACCAAAAAAGAGCCCGCATTGCCAAGACAATCCTAAGCCAAAAGAACAAAGCTGGAGGCATCACGTTACCTGATTTCAAACTATACTACAAGGCTACAGTAACTAAACAGCATGGTACTGTTACCAAAACAGAGATATAGACCAATGGAACAGAACAGAGCCCTCAGTAATAATATCACACATCTACAACCATCTGATCTTTGACAAACCTGACAAAAACAATAAATGGGGAAAGGATTCCCTATTCAATAAACGGTGCTGGGAAAACTGGCTAGCCATAAGTAGAAAGCTGAAACTGGATCCTTCCTTAAACCTTATACAAAAATTAGTTCAAGACGGATTAGAGACTTAAATGTTAGACCTAAAACCATAAAAACCCTAGAAGAAAACCTAGGCAATACCATTCAGGACATAGGCATGGGCAAGGACTTCATGTCTAAAACACTAAAAGCAATGGCAACAAAAGCCAAAATTGACAAATGGGATCTAATTAAACTAAAGAGCTTCTGCACAGCAAAACAAACTACCATCAGAGTGAACAGGCAACCTACAGAATGGGAGAAAATTTTTGCAATCTACTCATCTGATAAAGGGCTAACCAGAACCTACAAAGAAATTTACAAGAAAAAAACAAACAAACCCATCAAAAAGTGGGCAAAGGATATGAACAGACACTTCTCAAAAGAAGGCATTTACGCAGCCAACAGACACATGAAAAAATGCTCATCATCACTAGCCATCAGAGAAATGCAAATCAAAACCACAATGAGATACCACCTCACACCAGTTGGAACGGCAATCATTAAAAAGTCAGGAAACAACAAGTGCTGGAGAGGATGTGGAGAAATAGGAACACTTTTACACTGTTGGTGGGACTGCAAACTAGTTCAACCATTGTGGAAGACAGTGTGGCGATTCCTCAAGGATCTAGAACTAGAAATACCATTTGACCCAGCTATCCCATTACTGGGTATATACTCAAAGGATTATAAATCATGCTGCTATAAAGACACATGCACACGTATGTTTATTGTAGCACTATTCACAATAGCAAAGACTTGGAATCAACCTAAATATCCATCTGTGACAGACTGGATTAAGAAAATGTGGCACATATACACCATGGAATACTATGTAGCCATAAAAAAGGATGAGTTTGTGTCCTTTGTAGGGACATGGATGCAGCTGGAAACCATCATTCTCAGCAAACTATCGCAAGAACAGAAAACCAAATACTGTATGTTCTCACTCATGGGTGGAAATTGAACAATGAGATCACTTGGACACAGGAAGAGCAACATCACACACTGGGTCCTATTGTGAGGAGGGGGGAGGGATAGCATTAGGAGATATACCTAATGTAAATGACGAGTTAATGGGTGCAGCACACCAACATGGCACATGTATACATATGTAACAAACCTGCACGTTTTGCACATGTACCCTAGAACTTAAAGTATATAAAAAAAAAGTTTAAAGATCATTGTAGAGTCACATAGAGTTGTAGGAAATAATACAGAGTTATCCACATACCCTTCGCTCCGTTTTTCCCAGTGATGACTTTTTTCATAATTATAATACAATATTACAATCAGGGAATTGACACTGATATATACCCACTGACCTTATAAGTACTGTGTGCTAACCAAATAAGTGCTAGTGTTTGATAGTGCAGTGGAGAAATTATAGATAATAATGATATATTTCAAAATAGCTAGGAAATTGTAGTTAATAATCATTTATTATATACTTAAAAATAGCTAAAAAAAATTCTAATATTCCCAACAGTAAGAAAAGATAATTGTTTGAGGTGATCTATATCTCAATTACCTTGATTTGAGCATTATACATTTTATACAGGCATCAAAATATCACAGGTAACCCCCAAATATGTATAGCTATTATATATCAATAAAAAAATTTACGTTTCACCAGCCTTATTCAGATTTCACTAGTTTTACATGAACTCGTGTGTGTGTGTATGTGTGTGTGTATAAGTTTTACGCTATTTCATCACATGAATATATTCATGTAGCCACCACTGCAATCAAGATACAGAAAAATTCCATTGTACAATGATGCCTCATGATACTCTTTCAGAGAAATTCATTTTTTGTTTGCTCCTTAAAAAAGAAAAAAGAAAATGATAAAGGAAAATCTCTTTTTTTCTCTCTCTCTTTTCCTTGGGTAAAAGTTCTTCCTTGGGAAAAATTCTGCAATAATTTGGCATCTCTTCTGTACCTCTTTTGTCATCTCCTTTAACTTGAGCACTTGTATTTCCCTGGCAATTTCCTCAGCTAAGTGAGAGAAAAACAGGAGTTGACTAAATTTATTCATACTTATACTTAGGTGTGAATGACCCAAACATCATTAACTCTAGGAGAGGAAGGAAGTTGCGGTTTTAAAAAGAAAATGTTTGTTAGCCCCGCATCATTTCTTCTAAACTACATTTTACGCAGTTTAATAAAGTGCAGTAAGATAATTCAGACAGTGTGTGGCAGGAAAATTTGGGGGCAAAGGTTATAAAATAAAAAGCCAGCTGCCTTGTCTTTAAATCTAACCTTTGATATGATCTCTTAATCTTTTAAGTGGGTACTGGTTTTTAACTTTTCTTTTTTTTTTTTTTTTTTTTTGTCTGCTGTACCTTTGTGTTGTCTAGAAGCTCCACAGCTTTTTCTCAATGTCCCTTATCACAGAAGTGTGGAATAGATGAAAAAAGGAAGAGGGAAATGCACAGCAGCAGATATGATCCCTGTAAAGGGAACTGCAGCTATTTCCATTCCACCTTGTTATCACTTTCTTCATAATGCCCAACCTTCAGAACCAATGTATTATGCAAAGAACTCTTCCAGTATATTCCATTAGATGTGGCTGCTAGATTTAAAATTATATTTCTGCTCTTAAAGATCTTACTATGTAAGGAAATAAGACTTACAGACATTGAAAGTATATAGTGCTGGAAGTCTGTATAAAGGACTAAAAATTTAGTCCAAAAACATTAATCCATTACACAAATACTGAGTGTCTTTTATGGGCAAAGCCTTGTTCTAGGTGCTAGGGATACAGCAGCCAATAATGCAAAATCCCTGGCCCATTGCAGCCTACATTGTATTTGGGCAATGGGAAGACTATTTGTAATGAATGAATGAAATAAATAAATAAATAAATAAATAAATAAATAAATAAATAAATAAAT